>NC_071611.1:6853553-7098553 GCF_024509145.1 Vidua macroura
GGCTTAGTGGAGCCAGTGAAAAGGGTTATTTCCAAGCATGCTGAATAATGCATCCCTCTGAATTCCTTAGTTCTCTCTTTCTGTCCTCCTTTCTGTCTTTCACTCTCTCTTCCTTTAAATGTTTTGTGGATGAAATGTTGAATGCCCTCCCAGAGTTCTTCCACCACCACAGGAAAGTTGCGATCAAAATCTTACAAAGCAAAGGGCCTTTAAAGGGTCTCATGTGAGTAGTCTGTGGGGGTCAGAAAAAGAGGGGGAGAAGATGAACAGATAGATAAACAGAGCAAGTTACATGTATATAACTGGTGCATTAAAGATATATTTCCCTATTTCAGCTAATTAGTTCTCACATCAGTCTTAAGCAGAGAAACTGGCTGATAGCCAGACTACACAGTTTTTCAGAAATCTCTGAGTCAAGAACATATGTTCAAAGAGACTCTCACCCCTATTAGATTTGTCTTCCTGGCTTATTTTTTGTTTATCTATGACATGTTTATCAAAACAAGAAACAACTTGAAATTATCTCATTGTCAATTCTTTTCTTTGTTCTCCTCAACTTTCTTTATCCTTTCCAAGTTGGAGCTTGAATTTTGTGCTAGTTGGTCAAGGCAGGATTAGAGTTTGGAGAGAGGAGAAACCCAACTTCAGATTTAACTGAATCAAAATGTACAATTTCTATATGAAACAAAGGAAAAATGTAATCTCTTTCTGGATAAATGTGAAACGCTTTGTTCTTGCCTTGTTTCATACAAGACAAATGTCAGAAAGTTATGTAATTACTGTTTGTTTGTTTGTTTTTTTTTCTTAATTGCCCCCATTTTGGGGCCTTTTTTCTTCCTTTTTTTTTAAACAAAGGCATTTTGAAAAGAAAAGCCCAATTTCCAAACACAAAAGTTTTGTTTTTTCCTTTGGCATTTCCACCATAAAGCACTTTGTCTCTGACTGCATTGAAATGCAGTGTTTTGACATTTTGCTATGTGGATGTCGGGCTAAGTGTCTTGCCTGAAACCACAGAGGGAATTAAGACCACATCTCTTGAGCCTTTGGTTAGCCCTTAACCACTGAACCATCCTTCCTCCTAGCAACCCCTAGGAATTTTTGAGCAAAAGTGAGCCCATGGACAACAACATGGAGAGGGACACATCCCTTTATCAGAGGCTCATGAGCAGAGACAACCCCAAGCGGTTTGTGGAGAGGGGTAGGCACGTACCCCCCATGCTGGAGTTGGCATCATCTGTCTTTTTGCTATGCCTCCACTATAAAAACAAAGATTTAAGAGAAGCACAACAGTGGCACATACACCCTTGGGCCACACATCAGTGAGTTTGCTGGCGAGAGCAAAGCTGCCGTGTCTCTGCAATGTTTTTGTCAGGATTATCTGACTCCCAGTCAAGGTGCAAACAAACCTGAGGTCTTCTGTCAATAGCAGTGTGTGAGCTGAGAATCTCAATGTCTTCTGAAAGAAAGTTTGGGAGTTTTTCCAGAAAAAAAAAAAAAAAAGATGTGGAGAAAGGTTTCTATACCAACATTCAGAAAGTCACTAGAAGAGTAATAGTGAAGTGAAGACAAAGTGAGAGTATCTCTTGATTTGTCTTTTTTAGTATTTTATTTGGCTTGGTTTTTAACATCTCAAATAGCCTTTACTGCTTCTCTTGGGAGATAGATAAAATAGAGGAAGACTCATGGAAATGAGATGATGCACTACATCATCTCATTTCCATGAGTCTTCCTCTATTTTACCCTCCCATGGTGTCACACAATCACTCCTTGCAATAAACCATCATTAGTGTAAATTACTTCAGAACGTTCTGGCTCTGGTTCTGGTTCTGGTTCTGGTTCTGGTTCTGGATGGCATTTGCATGGTTATGCTCAATCATCCCAGTGCTGTTCTCCTCCAGCCCAAAATCCCTCTACAGCTATCTGAAAACCAGTTACATGTACCCAGCTCCTGAGAGATGAGAAAATTGGACTCCACACATCCATACAAACCCTGTGACACAACTGTAGGTTCAGATGACAGCCAATGACAGCCATGATTTCACTGATCCTAAGTCCATTCATTTGACCCAAACAGAATTCACAGATTACCATATTCACCTTATCCCTTCCTTATTCCCTGTTTCTTGTTCCATCCCAGTTTCTACCTCCCTTTCTAGTTTTCCCTCTTTTCAGAGTATCCTGAAGCATTTTGTTCCAGCTGCCCTTCGTCAGCCCATCATCTACAGTAGCCCATAAGAAGCACCACAAAATCTTCAGAGCAAAGTCCTTGCTCTTCACACAGGCTTCTCCCTTGGGCAGGGGTGGTAGAAAAGAGAGGGCACAAAACATTTCTGACAGACATCAGTTACATTGCTTTATGTATGGCTGGAAGGCAGTTAAGGGCTGAAAATGTAAATAACATCTTTGTGCAGCAGAAGGAATGGGGCCCAGTTTCCCATGTTATCCAATCTCCCTCCTTTCTCTCATCACATCCTTTTTGTAGATTCCCCTATGTCTAATATAAAAACATACTTCAGTTTTCTCTCAAAAGAGGTTTACAAAGCTTTCCTTTACTCAGCTGTCTAGTCTCATAAATGTCCATGGAAAATAATGTCTTTTTTTTGTCTTGAAGAATTTTCTTTCTCTCACTCTGTCAAATTTGGTTAAAATTGCTCAGCTGCTATAAGAAATATTGGCAGAGAAAGAATGGGACAAGGAGATAGGTAATAAACATAGCATGGTTCTGTAAATCCTGTTTCCTTAGGAAAACTGGGTAAAACAGGATGTTTAGGATTCAGCCTGGTCCTGTGATGGGCTTGATCACTGCCTCTTACTGATTCCTTGCATGGAGGGCAGGAATCAGAGCTTTCCCTTGGAAATGATCATTGTAACTGAGTGTGCTGGGTGGGTTCATCCTGCCTGGATGTGCTAAAGGCAGCAGCACAAAGTGTTGTACCCTTTGTCTTCAGGTCCTTTTATAAAGTCATAACATTTCAGATGCCCTGAAATGTATGCCTCTATGTCCTGAAACATACAATATTCCAGTATGTCCTGAAAAAATGCATAAGCTTCCTCTTCCCACTTTTCCAACTTCACTTCCCCCTCTTTCTATCTTCTTCCATCCTCAGCCAGCCTCTTTCTCTCCTCTCTCTAGTGTTTGTCAATAAATATTCAATTAATGCTTTCCTATGATATAGATCTATGGGTGCCAGATAAGAACATCTTCGCAGGTTGAATGGTGCTGCTAAGTCTGGCGGCTAATTCTATGCAGATGCAGACTGCTGGAAGTGACTTTACAAAATGGAGTGCTCAAGCATCCCTGTTTTATTTTTTAATGCAGATGAGAATTTAAAAGCCTGTGTTTCCTACAATTAATTTTATGTACTATTCTTTTCAATTATTTACCTTCCCTGAATGATAAATGGGCTGGTGGAGAGGAAAACAAGACTCAAGGTAGTGGGAATCTGTAGAAAGAATCCTTTTTTCTCATTAGTTATTTATTTATTTTAGACTGGAATAGCAGCCCAGATGATAATTAAGAGAATGTGGGCCCTAGATCAACAGGTCACAGGAGATTAGTTTATCACCTAGTAAAGCTCAGAGGAAAAAAACCAGAACAGAGGATGGGGGTTTAATCATAATTTTGCCACAGATTTATTTAATGTGCTTTGCCAAATCCTTTAACTTTCCACTTGCGAATAGAAGGAGGTAACTGTTTTTTGCAAACTAGAAATGGATAGCACAAGTAAGCACAAATTCTGTAGCTGATGAAAAAGCAAAACTTTCATGGATTCATATAGACTTTTCTTGCATATATTGGTGTTGATCCTGAGCCTAGGTGAAAGCTGAATTCATTAGAGTCATGTTCATCTAAAGCCAGAAAAGTAACCCAGGGGTAACTTTTGATGTTGGAAGCAGGAGAGAAGTGTAACAGGATGCATCCATAACTTCTTCAGGCGACCTGTGCCAATGCCTCACCACCCTCACAACAGAGAATTTCTTCCTAATACCTAATTTAAATCTACCCTCCTTCAGCTTAAAGCCATTGCCCTTCATGCTATCTCTACAAACCCTTGTGGAGAGTGTCTCTCCAGCTTTCTCGTAGTCCCTTTAGGTACTGGAAGATGCTATAGGGTCTCCCTGGAGTCTTCTCTTCTTCAGGCTGAGCAACCTGAATTCTGTCAGCCTGTCTTCACAGGAGAGGTGCCCCAGCCCTCTGGTCAATTTAGTGACTCTCCTCTGGGCTCGCTCCAACAGATCAACATCTTTCTCATGATGGGAGCCCTGAGCTGGGCAACATACACCTTTTTTTTTTCTTTTTTTTTTTTTTCTTTTTTATGCCTTTGTGTGAGTTCTTGGCATAGCACTTACACAGAAATACAAACATGCTGAGGAGAATAGCCTTCCTCAAGAAAGCAAATGCCTGCTCAAATCAGTGGGCATTTGAAACCTCTGGGGAGAGAGCCTTACCCTCTCTGGTTTCCAGTCCATTTCCAAGGCTTTTGGAGAAGCAACAGGATGGCATTTGGGGCCTTTGAGAAATTGATTCTAAAGATGTAAGGGGATTATTTTAGAGCAAAAGGGAGGAGACCCCATTAAAATAGCACTGAAATGGAAAGGAAGCTGAACAAATGGAGATGTGTTAGGCTGAGCGTTGTTTGAAGTGAGACATTTTCCTTGAGATATTGATTGGGTTTTTATGCCATTCTTAACCTAAATCAGATCCTTAAAAACAAACAAAAGAACGTCCGAGTAAAAAAAAAAAAAAAAAAAAAAACAAAAAAACCAAAAAACCAAAACCAATGAACAACAAAAAACAAATAAAAAAATATATAGAGGGTTATTTTAGGACTGAGAAGAACAGCCAGGATTTTCCTTCCGCACATTCTGCTTCCCTAAAATAGTAGTGCTTGCTTGTAAGAGAGACATCTTGGCAGTAATGTATATTATTTTCTTTCAAGTTCATTTATAAGGTTAAAATCAAAAGGTTTGTGAGTTCTGGATGGATTTTTTTTCCTCCTTTCTAAATTTATTTCAGCATAAAAGAGTTGGGTTGGAAGGAAAACAATGGAGGTAAAAATTATGCACTAGAAAAAACTAGGGATGAAGCCACTTGAAAAATTGCCAACTTTCAGAGACAAATTCATACTAATTTTAGAAATTTCAAACACTTTCACAAATGTATTTTTATTCATAATTATTCCATTGTGCTTTCATGGTTCTTTAAGAAAGCAGGGCAAGGTGGGGGTGGGAGGATGGTAGATCAGAGTGAAGACCTTCTCTGAATTTGGGAAAAACAAGGTAAGCAATTTGGTAAATTTTATACAGATTAGAGTATATCAAAGTCACAACTAGAAAAATCATCTATTAATTGAGAATTATACTGCAGGTATAAACTGCCTGGTCCTTTACAGGGTGTCCACAGGGACTTCTGGAGTAATCTCTTCCACCTGAAATTATGGCCCTTGAAACAACAGAACAGTTCCTTCAGGAAAAAAAAGCCAAGGAGAAGTTGGAAAAAAAAAAAAAAAGAAAGAAAAAAAAAGATATCCATCAGACTTATAGCATAAATGTTTGTCTTTGTCATAGAGGCTGTTAGATGAGTTCAGCTTCCATAATCTATTTAATTATTGTCTTTAATGGGACAGCCATTAAGCGAACTAGTTACTTTCTGTAAACATAATGAGAAGTATCTGCATTTTTTGCACCAGCCTGCCACCTTCTGAACCAAAACTGTGTACTTATCTCAGTGACATTCTCCTCTTTCCAGAAGAGATGCTCTTATGAGATGGAGAATGGGAACGATTTCACCACTCTATCTATTCCACTACTGAGCTCCATTAACAGTGGAAGATAACAGCTGGAGACAAGCTGGTGTCTTCACCCTACTTTTCCCTTTTTTTTTTTTAGTCTATTGCACCACTGTCAGTGCAGTTTGTGAGTTGGGTGTTGAGGAACACTCAGAAGGATCAAGGTAGGGATCAAGCTGAAGCTGCAGGTTCATTTTTCTAGTGGCAAACAAGATGTGCTAATGAAGCACTGTTTCCCTGCTAGTCTCTGTGGCTGGAGAGGGACCTATTCCACTGATAAACTCAAAGATATCATGTGGTTTGGAGACTCTGTTACTTTCTAGTGAAATAATTAGGTAAATTGAACAATTACCAAAATAAAGCTGGAAAATGTATCCAATTGTTAAATTAAGGTCCAAATCCATAAAGCACCTTTGAAAAGATTTTTTTTTTCTTTTTTTTTTCTCTGAGTTACTTTTTAAATAAATATTTTAAACTTTAAGGAATGAGGGGCACTAGATCTCAGCAGAACCTGGACCTGACCTAAATCCCACTACACCACTGAATTTACTTATGACTGGTGGCAATTGTTTTGTTTGTTTGTTTTTTTTTTTACTTCTTTCCAAGTGTTCTTTCTTGCTGTCTCTGTTCTTTTCTTTTCCTGCAGATTTTTTCCTGTTTATTGTGCTCCTAGAATAAGAAGGGATCTGAAAATGTTCAGCTCCTAGGAAGGGTTTTGACCCAGTGGTTGCTAGGTGATTAGATGTTTTGATGTTTGGGAAGTCATATAAACCGATAGCAAAAGCAGTATCCAAAATACAGCACAAGCAAGTGTGAAAATATGTGGGTGATGAGCCTCTAATTTTACACTCTTCATCTTTCCACATGAGGCTGTGAGTTTACAGCTTGCGTGGATACTATCTAAATTGTATGAGGATGAGAGGTGCTGGAAAAAGGTAAAGCTATCTTCAAAAATAAATCCGTAAACTCCCCTTAGCTCCCAGTTACAGCAAGAAGCCAACCATTAGAGCTCCCAGTGAGGGTGGAGAAAATTGGGGAAAACAAACTGCTCAAAATGGTGCCCCATGCCCCAGAGTGGCTTCAAACACACTGGTAGAAAACACCATTCCAGAAACTAACCTTTTTTTTTCTTCTTCCCTCTACCCCCCATGTGTGATTAGTTCATCCTAATTCACCATTTAGGAAGCAGGAAGCTATAGGCAGAAGGAACACTACAATGCCAGGCTGCTATTTCTTGCTGAGTAGCAACAGGCTGCGGAGTGGACATACAGCTTTTCCTGGATGTGGCAAAAGGTTTCTTTCAGCCCCTAATTTGCAGTGTCAGAGTAACCCATTATCAAGACGATTAAATTTAAAGAGACTGCAGTAAATGCTAGCATACAGAAGACATCAAGCATCATTAAAATGTAATTGGAAGCAAAGCTTAATGAGGTAAAAGGGAAAAAAAATACCCAGAATTCTTCAGGGTTTTCTGCCCCCCCGCCTTTACTTGCTTTGCCTGAGCCAGCAACTACTGTATTGAAAATTATAACATGCAAGCTGCATTTTTATTTGCTGTTCTTGCAGCAGCTAAAAAGGCACAGCGTTTAGTGTAGCCTTGCAATGAGTGTATAAAGTCATATTCACTGTAATTTTAGACTAAAGGCGGGAATGCTTGTCTCAAAGTCTAAAGTTTCTCATAGGAACAAAGCTAATCTGGTTTCGCTCATCTAGAGCAGACAAAAATGGCCAAATGGAAATGTGTGCCAATAGTTTTACACTGATATCTAGACAGCAGTGGGTTTTGGAGCAGCGTGATTCCATCTCTCCTGAGGACAACAGGAACAGTGAGACAGGGGAGCACAAAAATTGAAAAGGATCAAGAGGGGAGCAGCAGTCATTGTATCTGGTAATCCAGAATGAAACTGCACTGCCTCTGGTAGGGATGTGGATAGTAAATGTAATGTTTGTATAGGAGGCAATAGCTCAATAAGGCAGTGGGCTGGTTTCCCAGGTCCTTAAAGGCTACTTGCTACAAAGCATCTGCAGTTCAGCTGGTACTATTGTGATATGTGCTGGTAGGTTCTCTGGAGAGGGAGTTGTTCCATTCATCTCTGTCTTGCAGTAAGGTTGAGGCCAAGCCTGGACTTCGTAAAGGCTGAGTTGGTGTGAGTCCAGCTTTTTCATTGTTGTTGTTTTTCTTGGTTTTTTGGTTTTTTTTTTTCTTTTCTTTGTTTTTCTTTTCTCCGCATGACATCAAGTCAACACACTTTGTACTTTTTTTCTGGAGAAGGAAACAGACTGGCTCAGTTGGCTGCATATCACTATCTGGGCTTGCGTTAGTGGTTGTTCTCCTTGTACACAGCTGCATATTTCCTGGAAGCATCACCATTTCAACTCAAGGCCCACACAGAAGTAAATTAACAACAAAAATATTTTTCACAAAACCATCTGATCCAGCTAGGGTGCCAAGACCTGGCCATTAAACTAGTCAGATATATTAGTTTCAGTTAGATCCATGATGATTTTATTATTTTTTGTATGATGCTGTCCTTTAAATCAAAACTCTTCAGTCACCAATGGTGACTCTAGAAGGGAATGCTGTACCTTTGTTAGAGAATAGAAAACCTGACCTCTGGAGAAAGCTGCCTGAGCCACAAATAGAACCCCAAGCCTGCAGTGTGTGTTGCAGCTCAGCCCTACCAAACACCATTCACAATCCCTGGTTTCATTTACAAAAATTCATACCCAGCCTTGTGAATTAGTTTTGTTTGTTTGTTTGTTTGTTTTTGCTGTTGTTGTTGTTTTTGTTGTTTTGTTGGGTTTTTTTTAAAGGCTTCCAAAAACAACAAAGTGACCTCAGAGCTTGGGAGTGATTTCCAAGCAATGTCTGCACCAGAGGGGGCTCTGAGGTACAAATGCCTGAGCTCATTTGGAGCCAGGAGATATGTCCACACAGCAGCAAACCCAGCTGTCTTGTCTCCTTATCCAGAATTGATATTTGCACCAGACTCCAATGTCCTTTTCCAGACAACCAAAAGAACTGGCCCCTGAAAGTTTTTAGTATCCAAACATTCTCTGAAAACTATGCCCTTCAACTTTTGTCTTTGCTTTTATTGCTGTTCCTATCCTCTGTCATGTCTCTTTTAATTTAAGTCCTCCAGGGAAAACACACTGTTCCTTATTAGGAGCTCATACAGTATATAAAACAGCAGGGCTCTATCTTTTGCTCTCTAGGATCAAGCAAACAACCTGAAGAAATAAATTTTGTCAAAACATGTCAACAGAAGCTTGACTGAGTAGCACATCTCACTACAGTAAAGGTGGTGTGCCTGATACAAAAGATTACAGATGAATCACTGCTTGTTTTTGTTGAATAAGATCCACTTGCTTCCTTGCACTGTCACATTTATTTTAAATTGCAGATACAGTGTCAACTTAATTCAATATGGGGAGTGATTAGTAAGTATAACCTGCAACAACCGGACAGGTAGAGCACTCTTAAGGATCTTAGCTGAGCTGCAATTAAATAGAGGTCGAGTATTTGAATAAGCTTTAGATTAAATTTTCCCTTCATTTTCTGAGTTGCTCTTATTGGCCAACTATTTTACACTGCCTAAAAAATGCAAATCTTCAAGTCTCCAGCTGCTCAAACAAGACCTTTCACTGACACAGTGTTGTCTTTAGATTGAAAAAAAATGCATAGTTGCAGGAAGCTGGTCATTGAATCTTTCATTTTCCTGCCTTTACTAGAAGAATATTTGCCATATCATATAAAAGTAGAGGAAAAAATATATACATAGCTATACTCTTCTGGTTTACTACTGAATAGAACTTTTTTTTTTTTTTTTTTTTGTATCACAAAATCCTTCTAGTAAGGTCCCCGAACATCAAATATTCTTTTCTTCAGTGAACATATGTGAAGTGCAATTGCCCTTTTTAGCCCCAAATGCACGTCTGTGACAAACTGAGTCAAGTTTTTTGTTAGGTTACCTTTCTTTGACAGTTTATTCTAAATAATAACAGGGGTGTAGGGGAAAGTTAGAGCAATTATCCTTTTCATAGTATGCCAAAGAACAAAAAAGGAAACAACTTGATTTTTTTTCCTGTATTTTGGCCACCCCCTTCACCAAGGTTGAGATTGTGATGCCAATGCTTCTAAAGGTTTGAGATTTGGACTATTTGGATTTGGACAATATTAAAAAGTACAAAGAAGATGAGTTGCCATCTTGACTGCCTGCAAAGGGCTCTCTGTTTTCAACAGATTTTTAAGAAGATATTGTGTGTCTTCAAGTTAAATGTGCTTTTGCTGCATATAATTAGAGTCTCTCCTTTTTTATACAAATTAGATCAGAAGGATCTCTACAAATAATACAGAAAAGCTCTGTGTCTCAGTGTGCTGTATTTACACGTCATGCTTAGCTTTCTAGGGTAATCCTCACTCTACTACGCTTCTTGCTAAAAATGGGAATATTATGTACTAGAAAACAGTAGCTATTTTTTTTTCCATCAAAAATGTGTTTAACTTTTTAAAGGGGGAAGTTGAGGGATGGAATTGAAGGTTTGTTGCCTTTTCAGGAGTAGCTGGCACATTTTAGGAGATTTCAGCTTGTTATTTCATGTCAGTTTTCAAAACTTTAATTATAAAGAGGAATCGAGGGAAAAAGAGAACATAACATTTTTGATCAACCTGTGTGATAGAGAAATAAGCACTAAATTTAACTACATTGGCATAAATTATAATAGATTTCTGTGTGATACTACAACCTCAAATATGAGTGCTATCAGTTTTGGACAGAGTGTGAAAAATTTTTTCGTTTCATATTTTACAATATTATAAGGTGAAACTCCAGTTTTCAGTTTTAATCCCTGTGTACTATGGGAAGTCTTGGAGGGTTGAATAATTTTACTCCTAGATTTCAGAAGGTTTTGGTGTGGTTCAAAAGCACTTTGGGATATCTTGGGATTTTCATTTTACTAGCCTAGTCCTTTATAGAGATTAACCATCGTACACTTATAATTTTGCAATGGCAACACTGAGCTTTTTACCACTCAGTTATAGATAAAGCCTCAGCCACTACCAGTGGCCTATCAAAACTGAAGTTATATAACAATACCTGGGGCTCTGGGTAGACAATCTAGAAATATTTAGAAGAAAGATCAGAGGTGAAGGAGACCAAAGAGGATAATAGCTAGGAACCACTCTTGTTAAAAAAAAAAAAAAAAAAAAAAAAGAAGAAAAAAAAAAAGATAAAAAACCTCTGTATACACATTATCATAGAAATAGATTGCCCTGCAGCTGCTCCATTCCAGATATATTAACAGCTCTGGGATTCAAGAAACCATTGTACAAGCATAAGCTTAAAGCCATCAGAGTGACCGCAATGGACTTTTTCATTAATAACAGGATCACAGAGGAAGAATTTACTCAGGCGGAACAATTAAAAAGCATGGAGCTGCAATAAAAGGGAATGAGACTTCAACTCTTTCTCGGCCTCTGTCTTTAGGACTCTTTCTCCCTTCCTGGCTCTCTCTTTTTTCCTCCTTCACTCTTTCACGTTGTTGTTCTAATCCAGGGCTCCCAATGGTCCAGCGTTACATCTTCCCTTGAATTAGCATCTCCATTCCCCCGGGAGGGCTGCTGTGGTGATGACTAAGGGAAGGGGTGATAAATGTTAACAGAAACACTTTTGCAGAGTGCTGATTTTTCTGTTTGTAAAGCATGCACCTGCACAAAAGATGCCGAGTGAGAGAAAATAACTCCATCTCGATGGGAGACAAGCGCACCCGGAGACACACACTTACCTAACATACATTACAGGGATGCCCTGTAGTAGTATCACACTGGGACTTGTATGGCAGAGCAGGAAGGGGGAGAGGGGAGGAGAGGTGCAGAGTGGAGAGGATGTTTGCTTAGGGGTTAAGGCTATAGCTCACATTTTGTATCGCTAGCACACAGCCCCATCACCCCTTCCTTTCATGACCATGGGCATCTCTCTTGATTGGTGTCTCAGTTTATCAGCATCAGTGTGGTTCATGAAATGTGGGTGGGACATCTGGGGCTAAGGGAATTTGAGCCCCTGAATCTCAGCCATACTTTAAGGATGCATCTTTTCAGGGCAGTTCAGTTCATCCCCACATTTTTACATGTGGAATTTTAGGGGAAGGAGGGAGCCCAAAGGTGATAAATTAGACACTGGGGTGGTTCCAGTGCCTGCAGGGTCTATATATGGAGATTAAGATGAGCAACTAGAGCCTTGTCCCACCTGAAATTGCACTCCACTCCTACCCCACAGCACAAGCCCTAACACAGAGACATATCAGTACACCTCCCATCATATCACCTAAGTGATAAAAGAGCATGGAACTGTAGACTCACACTGGGGTGTCCTCATCTTCAAGAAGCTAGAACTGCAGGAGCTGTAACTTCTTAAATAAATGTAGTAGATTCTGCTTTGGTATTGGAATAAAAATGATAAATATGAGCAACACATCCACGTTTGATGAATTGCAGGGCTAAATGTTCTCATGCATATGTCTGAACCACTTCCTGAGTCACCCACTCTTGGCAACATCTTATTTTGGGCTCTCTATTATTCATGGCCATACTGTATTTGCAGCATTTTTAGCTGAATGGACAAAGTAAGGCCATGGACATTTTCTGGGAGAAAGGTCAGTGCACTCCCCATATTGTAGATTCAGTAAAATGTAAAAAACTCATTCAGACTGGTGATGGATGCAGAGAAACTTGGGAGAGGTATGGTTTGCTTGTGATTATAGATAAGGATTTGGTCTAACAATATTACATTACAAGGGCCTACTAGGCTGTAACAAACTTTGGATTGTTTGGAAGCCTGTGTCCAATTTTTTTATGATAGTAATGAATTTTGGTCTTTTTCTGGAATTATTATTGTAAGCAATTATAGAATAGGGGGAAATACTGGTTTTTTTTCTTCTCATGTATGAGTCACCAACATTAAGAACAAGCTATGGAGGTAGTTTTACCAATTAATATATTGTAAAAGATTGTAAAAGTAAAGAAGGCTAAATCTTTCCTCCTTTAGTGGAAGATCTTCTTGGAGTACTTCTTCCCTTCTCTCAGACAGGGTTGGAGATGGCATGTACAACCTGATTCTGGTGGTTTTTTACAAGGCAGAGACTCAGCTTCTCAATATTGTTGCACATGTCCAAGAAGGAAGGAAGGAAAATTTTTAATCTGTTTCCATCTTCACCAGTGGTGGACATGGGATAATATGGAGAGGACAGGACAACAAAGACCCAATCTCCTGCTACCCAGCAAGGCAGGCTCATCACTCAGTTGGATTAAACAGTCCAAAGTTATGGTGGGTGTTCTGACCCTTATTTATGTGAAAAGTTGAAATGAAAGAACAAATTCAGAGCAAGCACTAGTTCATTGAACAGCTCCAGCCAGCAAATTTACTTTAGGATCCTTAATGGCTATGCCTAGCACATTCTTTCAAAGGTTCTTGGAGAAAGTTCCATGGGCAGGTTTGTGAAAGAACTTGAGTATGCCTGAGAAGTTCTTGGGCTTTCTAAGAGTCCTAAGAAGAAAAGCCAGGGTGCCAGTCTCCAGGCTTCAAACTGCAGAACATGCAGTTGTGAGATGTTGGTAAAGACATCTAAATACCCTGCTCAAGAAGCTTCAATCTTTGACAAATAGAAAGCACTTTGAGCCAGAAAAGCCACTGACTTCATCCAGAGAAGGGAGGGGAAGAAAGGCAAAGGCAATGTTTAATTAGGAAGATAATTTCATGACATCATGCCTTCTGGCCTTTATTCCATTAATGAAGCTGAAAGTAGGCCACAAACTACAGGGATTTATTCTTCTCTATTGGGACCATGTTATATCTGTCTGTCTGCTTGCATGGAAAATGCAACATCATTCCCAGTTGTTAACTTATTCCATAAACATTCACCATTCACTCTTCTCTTCCTGTACTCTCATTTGTACTGCATGCCTAATGCCCTGTATAAATTGCCTCTCTCTGTATACTAATGTGGGCATATTTTTATTTTTTCTTATTATATTTTCTTAGAGCAATGGGCATAGGAAGAGTGGAAACATCCACCTCTGAGGATTTACCTGTGGGCTAAGCTCAGACTATAAAGGCTGTCTCCCAAGATACTGAGAGGTGCTGAAATAGAAATTGTGAGATGGGAGTGCAAAGAATTAATGTTGGTTTTACCTGTACTGTGGGATGAATACTGAGGATTTGATAACTCAGCCCTTATGTGCAGGGGGAAGAGGGAGAAAAGGACAGTGAAAATTAGCTGGAAGCATTCTTGGGATAGTGCAGACTAAAATGCCTCAAGACCTGGCCTGTGCCCTGACTCCAGGCTCCTGGTGTTTTATGATAACGAATCTGTAGTGGTGCCTGTCTCCCCCTCTCCCCAGCGTCTGCTGCTCCCCACAGACAAGGCAGTGGAGCAGAAGGCATGTCTGCTCCATGCTGCTACAGCTCACAGCCCGGGGTCCTAACGCAACATGCAACAGATGCCAGGTCTGGTTCCTGCTGGAGCCATTCTCTGTCAAGACATTGGGAAAGGAAGCGTCTTCAGCCCTTCTGCCGTCACTGTTGAGGCACTCAGCCGGGTTAGAGGGGAGCAGTGTCTGAAGTCAGCCCCGTATCAATCACCACAGCTCCTAAGACAGGACAGAGAAGGACATGTTTGGATAATGTAAGTAAATAGCTCCAATGGCCAGCTGCCATGAGCAGGGGTAATGTCATCCCCTGCCCTTATCTGCATGTTTGTGCTCTCTCTGCTGCACCAGCGTAGCACTCATCAGGCTTGAGGGTTTTTCGCAGTCATATAATCAGAGAATATCTGGAGTTTGAAGGGACCCACAAGGATCATTGAGTCCAGCTCCTGAAGAGCTCCTGAGGTGAGCCAGCTCATGCAGCTGACCAGGGCTGGGGTGGGACCAACGTAGTGTCAGACAAGCACCTGTGCTGCCCTGAGAATAGAGTAGGAAAAGATATTTGTATGCTGCTGCCAAGAAATGCTGTCCCATGGATCTGCAGTGACACTGAAGTTTTGGATCCCTTTCCCAGACTGCACAGAAACCAAAGTGAAAGCTGGGAAAGTAAGTAAATGCCGCCATGAGAATACAACATCTCAGCACTGAAAATTGTGAGTTATACCCAAAACAATGCAGTCTCTTAGCTCAGTCATGTACCCATCCTCTGTGTCTGAACAGTATCAGCACACATTACACCAAGCCATTGCACAGGCCTGCTCAGCAATCAGCTGGGTATATTCATAGATGTTAAAGCCCCAAGGACTACAGCGATAATCTGCTTTGACCTACATAACATGGGCTGGAGAAATTCTCCCAGTATTTCCTGGAGTGAAAGGAATTGTTCTTCCCAGAGTGATTTCATTCAAAGTAGGACTGAGTTGATTGTCTGTGTGTTTGTGTGCGCTTGTGTTTAGCTATGCATTATGTTGTGTCTCCTTTTAATTCCTTCTCCATCTCCCATTAGTGGCCTTTTCCCTTCTTCTGAATGCTTAAGCCCTTGAGGATTTAACAGTATTCAGAGGATTCAAAATTCAGAGTTGTGAGCATGACAACTAGAAATATCACCACAAAAATGTGTTTAGTTCACCCTGGAAGATAGGGCCATAACAGCATGTGTCATTCTCTGACCAACCACAGTGAAAAGCTGTGATTCAAATTTCACATCTGGACCTGCGATAATGGTTGAATAAACATCACTTTTGTTTGGTGCTTGACTGCATAGGGACACCAGCAAACACTGATGAAGTCAGCACTGATGCTCTATGTCACAAATTCCCTGTATACAGTGAAAAGGGACAGTCTCAGATAGCACAGTCAGAGCAGTCACATCTTGTCACAAGTTTCCTTTATGGTTGGCATTTGTGTTTCCAAAGCAGAGCACTTTTCTCTATCTGTCCTGCTATGATTGTGGGATCAGCTGTCCCACACCTGCATGCAGCATGCAATGCAGTGGCCTCAGATTTGGAAGAGCTCTGTGTTTTCTAAGCTGGCAGGCACCAAGGGATGTATTTAGGCTGATGAAAAATATTTCAGTTTGTTCAGGCTCTGGCCTCAGAGATTGTGTGAGTGATGTTTGCTGATTGTACTTGATTCTTATGTGGAGAAGACTCCCTCCTTTGCAAGGATTACATTGCCTTGAGAGATTATGAGCTGGGTGCAGCCACCACTTACGGAGTGAGAGGTGGAAGAACTGGTTTCTCCACACCAAGGTATCCCTGTGCATTGTCTGTTTTACTAGGAAAGTTTTCTTTAAGCTGTAGTACAGAGCTCTATTTTTCTTTTCACAAAATCTAAGCTACTATTTGGCTTATGCTAACAAACTATCTTTCATGTAGGTACTGGCCTGCTGCTTCCTGGACCAAGTAAATTTACAGCACAGTGCTGTTGCTTCTCCCTTTTCCTTGGACTTTCTTCTATCAGATGGAGGTGTCTGATCAACATGCAATCCACTAAGCAGCAATGGAAGTCCCAGAGTAGGAAAGATAACACAGTGTCATGTAGGGCTTCTAGTGACCGCTCTTGAGTTGAATAATCCTTTTTACCTGGCCCCTACCTCACATCAACCCTGACATGTAGGTCCTTCCTCTCCCCATGGCCCTGGGACCTCTGTACACAAGCAGGTGCAGAATTCATCTGATACTTCTCATGCATTTCTCTCCAGTGTCCTAACAGTCCTTCATCCCACAGCACACCCCCAACACTGACTGTATTTGCCTTCCCATCCCCATCTCCAAGCTCTAAGCAGCCATCTCCTGCCCTGCTCCTGCCCCTGGGAGCGAGCAGCAAGCAGTGGGAATCAGCTCCTGTCCCTCCTGCTCAGCAGTGCCGAGTGTTACGTCAAGGTCAACCAGCCTGACCCTTGCATGTTTTTTTATAAATACATCCTCCAGTCACCAGGTCAGCTGCATAAAGACTTCTTTCTGAAATATGGGAACCTGACAAGTGCTTAGCAGACGGCCCGACATCCTGAATCCGGTCTCTGTGAGATTCTCCTCTCAGCAGCGCCGGCACATGCTGTTCTGATGGTGCGGTGCCAAGTGACTTCTGGGTCAGTGCTGATCTTTGGAAATAAGTCTCAGTGGGGGATTGATGACAGAGTTCTTCTGACCTGAGGGAAATCGGTAGGAGGAAGGCACAGACGTGGAGTTGGTCTGCAGGAGGGGGTGAGGAGGGGAAGGGGCGGGCAGAGGGGAAGGGGGGATGGAAAGCTGGCGACTTGAATATTAAATCCTCTTGAGCCAGGGAGCATGGTGAGGCAGCTGAGCCTTTAGCTCCCTTCCTCATGGGCTGTTTTCCAGGGAAGGAAAACAGCTTTAATCTGTTAGAAGAATCCCAATTTGTGTTTGAAAGCATATGTTTACGCTGGAAATCCAGCAAACGGCACTGCAGTGCTTAACTAGTAGGTCAGTGCTGTGGACTGGGAATTCAGCTCTGCCTTCAGTCTGGAGAGTTTATCTACACAGATCTGGGCTACTGTGGTGGTACTGAGGAGCAGCATCTGCACAAGGAAGGCCCAGAGGATGCTGGCTCTCCAAAAGGCTCACCTGGACCTGCCTTTGCTCTGAAATCTGACAGGGTTTGTGGGAACTGTTCTGTCCCCCTTGAGGAGCTGGGACCCCCATTCTTCCTAGCCTGAGGATACTGGCTGGACTCAGCCCTGGGACTGAAGAGTTGTTGGTCAAGCAGATGAAAGGGAGGCAACCCTTCGGCAGCCGTGACCTCAGGCAGGAGCCCACACTCCCTCCCTCCCAAAACTAAAAAGAGCATGTAGAAGTCTCAGGAATCATTTTGTTACAACAGGTCTGGGTCTTGCACACCTTTTGTTGCTGAAAACCAGCAACAGGAGAAAGGAGAAAGTAGCACAAAACAGCTCCTGGGATGGCACCCTCTGTGCAAATGCTGCAGGCATGGCGTGCAGAGCAAATTCATCCTTCACCCCACTGCTGCTCCCTGTCCCCAGCATGGTTTCTGAAGGATTTCCTACAAGCTGCAGCAATACTTCACCCTGGTTTCTCATTTGAATCAGCAGGGCTCTACAAATGGTTTCTCCAAATGGAGGAACAAGAAACAGAAGGGTTTAACCTAAGATGTGAATTATGTTAGGCCAACTTCCAGCACAACCTCCCTGTTGACCTTACTGTTTGTTTTCAGCCAGGCTTATTTTGGTTTAGTCGCTTAGGGACAACCTCATTTGTGGCAATGAGGAAATGTTTACATTGGGTATTTTTATCAAGCAGAAAAAAAACCTAGTTTAAGAAAAAAAAAAAAAAAAACAACCCAGATAATATGAATTATCTCATTGTATCTTTGCTCCTGAAAGATAACGCTGAAGTTATGATTTCCCCCCACACCCTATGTGAGAACACAGTGCAGCACTGTACATGGAAGCACAATAGAATAGTAACTCTTTATTACTCCTCTCTTCTCAAAATTATCCCTAACTTTGTCCCATAATACCATTCTTTATATTTAAAAGTATGAGTACAGGAATAGATTCTCAGCATTTCCATAAAAATTATATAGACAGGTACAATCTGCTGCAGGCAAGACAAAGAATACGTGATTCTCTCATTCTTTATTTGATTTGTCCAGCTATTTCTTGGCATGAGACAAGACAAGGCAGGAATTTCTTTCACCTCTCATAGTAAGCAGCAAGCATGCATCAAATAAGGAAGAGTTTGTGGCCATCTCCCATGCAAGCACTCCCTAAAACTGTGCTGAAGGAAGACCTCTGGGGTAAATATCATCCACTGGAAGGGGGAGATTTGCACTGTGGTTTGGTTGCTTCTGCAGAGGCAGAAAGCAGAGCACCAGAGAGGGAGTAAGATACTATGGCTGAAATCTAAAGTGGTGCTGCTGCATCTCCCTTGGCAAAAACCTCTCTCCAGAGATCAGGGAAGTTTTGCTACTTTGGGACACTTGGAAGCTGAAATTGTAACTTAGGCTTCAGGTAATTGATGAGTTCACATCCAGGATACTAAATCTCCTTAATTGCATGGTGAGTTTTAAGGAGTTTGGGCCAAGTCCCATGATATCATGGGAATACATTAGTTGACAGCTAGGGACAGAGGATTAATCCCAAGTCATGAAGGCCTGGTAGTGTCTATTCCCAAACTTATTAGTCAGACTTGGAGTTACTTGTGTTTAGCATTAGGAAAGGTGCACTGAGACATAATCGCCTTCTTCTAACTCTATCCCATAATGGGAGAACAAGGGGTGACTTGGTGAAATTAATGGCTGGTAAATTTAGAATAAATAAAAAGAACCACTATGCCATGTGCCAGTCCCCTGTGGGATTTACAGCCACAGGAGGTCATCGAGACAAATACTGTGGCTGTATTATTAAAACAGGCTAGATAATTTTATTACCATTAATAACGTTTACAGTTATGTAAGCTGAGATAATGAGGCTAATCAAATCTCATGCTTCAGGGCATAAACTGATTGCCTGCAGGGGTCAGGAAGAAGTTTCTTTTTCCCCACATGCAGCACTGCACAGCTGGCTGAGTGCTCTGTCTAGGGGTGATACCAGCACACTGGTTGTCACTGGAGTGTGTGACTAAAGCCAGCGCCATGGCAGTGTCCTCATCCATGTTTTGCTGCATCTCTCCTTCCTCCATGTGCTCCTGCTGTTTTGGTTCTGACCCCATCTCCTGGTGTGCCCCTCCTCCTCATTTCCTGAGCATCCTCTGCTTTCTCACTCTGCACCCCAGGTTCCTCTCACTGCCTCCAACTGCCTCCTTCCATGCTGTCTGCATTTTCCCACCTCCTGCACCACCCACATCTTGCCTCTGCACTCTGCCACAACTCCAGCATGCTGGCTGGGAGCCCAGGCTAATAAGCCTGGCTCAATTTGTCTGACCCTGTCCAAAGCTGACCCTCTGTGGAACAAGGCAATGTGTTTGTGTGAGGTCTGGGGTTCACGGTAGAGGTTATGAACCTGTGATATTTCCTGCAGTTTCTTTGCAGATATATTTTAATGACTTAGTGCATTCCCTGGTAACTCTCAACATCCTCTGCTGAAAAGTTTTTTGTAAGCAAAGTGAGGGCACATTTGCTGAATGTCCAGAAAAAAAAAAAAAGAAAAAAAAAAACAAAACAAAACAAAACAAAACAAAACAAAAAACCCACAACAAAAAAAAACCCCATATCTCTTTCTTGAAAGAGAAAGATTCTGAAGAGAAAGGAGGGGTGATAAGTAGACAGGGAAGTACTTTTGGATATCTCTTCTGGGGAGCAGGTGAAAATAGCAGTTGTGTCATTGTTATTTTGGGTGAGATGGGGAAAGGAGAAGCGAGGGAGAAAGTGTCATTTAAGTCACATGCAGTGTTTTGGATCTGCAGTGATTACTCATGCAGAGATCTGTGCTGGCGTCTGACAGGCAGATGAACGGGCTTTGGGCTTGCAGAGCTGTGAGCAGGGGAGGTCAAACTCCAGGTGAAGAGGTTTGAGAGTTCCCTGCACTTTTATTAATTTGGCCAAAGCAGCCCTGTACCTGATAGCCTCAGGGGCAATTCTCTCTCCCCTGTTACAGCCAGAGAGGGGCATGGTGGAATCAAGGGCTGGATCTGGCTGTGTCCAAGGCTGCCTCTTCAGCACAACCGCTCAAATTCTTCAATGCCCAACACCACAAGTAGGCCCATCTTCTCACAAATTCTGTGACAGTCACTTGATCTTCTGATTTCCACTTCAAATGTACCAACAGGCAAGATGAGAACTTGAACACCTGCTAGGAAAGGACTTTAATAAAATAAGTTTGCTCCTGTTGCAAGAGTTCAAATTACTCCAGGGCATACACAGAGTTGTGAGCAGAGCTGATGTACATTTGCTCTTCTCAGTCAGAATAGTGATACATTTTCTTCTTTAACCATCCCTCCCAAACAACTTAACTTGCTAGGAAAGACACCTCATGTTAAATACCCTGCTCAGATTTTGTCCCTGAAAATACATGTGAGAAGCACATTTTCCTCTCTACTCACGGTAGACCCCCTCACCTCCAGGATCTGTGTTCACCTCAAAAAAATGAAAAAGCTACAGGCATTGTCAAACCCTGTCCTTGTTGTTGCAGAACAACCTGACGTGTGCACTTTGAAGGGGTCTTTAATATAGGCACAATATGGGGGAGACCTCATCACTGAGGAAATCTCATCACTGAGAAAATCTCTTATAGAACCAATATTTATTAATGTAGACAGGTGCAGAATGCACCTTTCAATACCCCTTTCTAGCTGAATGCACTGAAAATTTCTAGTGCTTTATGTAACTCCACTGGGGGCCACTGAAACTTCAGTTTTGCAATTAGATGCTATAACAGATATGTATAAAAATATATTATGGAGTTGGATTTTTTTCCACCTTCCTTCTCTTTGATTAATCCTTCTTTCCTTAGATTTCTCTTGCTCCCCTGTCTCCAGTGCCTCCATAGCACATCGCCCTCAAGTCTGGTTTCACTTGCTCATCTCCCAGGACTGGTATTGCCAGTCCCAAAAATGTGAATTCCAATAATCATTTGGACTGGGACTGTAGATGAGAGACACTTCCTTCTGCAAGTGAATGATTGTCCCAGGCATTGTTACTACTCACTTGGTAGCATGCTTTTCTTCTTCTTGTCCACATATATCCTTGGGACAGAGATTGTTCTGATAGCTTGTATACCTTGGAGTATTTTGTAGAACATTACCCTGCAAGAAAAAACTATTTGATTTCCAAGCTAAGGTTTACTGATTAACAGAAATATGAGGTTCAGTCTTGGTGCAGTGGGGCTAATTCTTAAATATTTTAAAACCAAGCTCGCTTATAAGAGGCCTTGATTTAAATTTATGGTCCACTTTCACACATAAAATGGTGGATATGGGATTTTAACACCAAAAATTGGGTTTAAAAGCAGGAAGGCTTGATTTAGAATTAGAAATTTAGAGAGAGCTGGACAGCTCTCTCTACATAAAATATTAGGAAAAAAATTTAAAAAATTAAAAATGTTGTTTCACAGATCCAGGGCAGACTAGAGAATTACTATGAGCAGCAGTAGCAGCAGTTGCCCCACTCCAGCCCCTAGGTAGACAGCCTAAATTGCTCTTCACAACAATGGTGTTTACTCCAATTTTCAGCTCCACTGGTGCAAATACACCAGAGGTTGTATGGTTACAGCTATCCTGGTGACTGCTGAACACACAGCTACTTATCCTCCCCAGGATGGAAAATACTCTTTGCATCCAATTCCACCAAAAGCTCTTTTTCTTGCTAAACTATCTTCTGAGAAGTTCACTGGAAGATTAAATACCTCCTTCTGCTGTTGCCCTCCCCTCTTTATATTTTTATCACTCTGGATGGCCCAACCTTTCCCTCTTAAAGCTGTGCTCAGTGGTAATATAAAACCCAGACAAAAGCACAGAAGCACTGAAGACAGCAGCCAAGTTAGAATTTAGGTTGCGTCCTCTGAGCTCCTTTTCAGAATACTGCAGACTTAATTTGTTGTTTGAGCATCTCCCATATTTATAATAATACCCTCTATTAAACAACATGCCGTTAGCCATAATTTCCCGTGTGATTTACATATTTATTATTTTTATTTTTATATATACAGAGGGTGATTTTGTCTCTCAGAATCTACTGCTCTCAGATGGCTCTGGTTGTTGCATTATTATTTTTTTTCCATCCTTTACCAAGTAATCAGAGACAGATTACAGGGTTGGTTTTGCCATTTTTTTTTAATAGGGTGGCCTGGCTAAAGAAGGGTAGAGTGAAAATGGGTGCAATGCAGTAAACCTGGAATTGACACAAGGAACCCAGAAGGTCTGCTAGGTTCTTGCCTCATTAAGAACTCCATATCTGCTCACTGACTAACCTTGCAAATGAGTTCACGCTCAGTAAAGGAAATTGATTACTTTCCATTGCAATTAACATCTGGTCCTGGGTCAGATCATTAGGATAATTTGTTATAGAAAAAACCAAAGAAGCTAGCTACAGGGTAATAAAGTTTCTTCTGGACCCAATTAAAGATGCATTCTCTGGTTATTTTGCGGGACATCAGCCATCTCTTGGGGGTATTACCAGGAAGAAGGAAGCATAAGGAGTGGACAATAGGTGGTGGAATGCCATATATGAGAAAGAGATATCAGGGGAGTCGTTTACTCCTGCCTCTAGGAAACGCTCCCATTTGCAGTCTGAGTTTCAGAAATGATGTATGACATCTATTTGGTGAGGAATGTGCAGGGCTGAAGGGTTGGTAGGGACTGTGAATCTCCAGGGGTTCTACTCAGAGAAGGCTGCGTTCCTGTTTCGGACAGGTTCATAGATAAAAATAAAAACGATCTCTTTTTTAATTTCACACCCCTGTTTGCTCTGAGACTCATAAAGATGTTGGCTTTCACCAGGAGAGTTTTCCCAATTTGAAAAAAACTCTGAATCTTGCCCAAGAAATAATAAAGGGTTTTCTTGGATCTGAGACCTACTTGTTTTTTTTCTTACTTGTATATATATTAAAAATCTAAGAAATCTCTAAACATATTCCAAATTTCAGCCCCATGTGTTGATCGAGCTAAAAAGTAGCAAACACCACCACCTAAAAAACCTAGTTTCCATTCATTTTTCTTGCAACAACAGGTTTGCATGGCTCCAGGGAGAACATTTTGGGAGCCAAAATGTTAGAAATGGAAACAATGCTGTTCATATTCTTAGCAGCAAATTCTCTTG
This sequence comes from Vidua macroura, assembly GCF_024509145.1. Classification (NCBI taxonomy): domain Eukaryota; kingdom Metazoa; phylum Chordata; class Aves; order Passeriformes; family Viduidae; genus Vidua; species Vidua macroura. Next base: position 6,877,056 of record NC_071611.1, read on the forward strand.
TAACAAACCTGTTGGTGTCTGTGATTTCCTGGTGTTTCTTACACTTCTTTCTGTGGCCTCTTAGAAATTAATGGTGACAGGGAGGCTCAAAAACTAGGTTCTCCTGCAGCACAAATACCATCCCCTACCACTGAGTTAAAGGATAATCTTCATAAGCAGCAGAATGGATAAATAATGTTGTTCTAATTATATATCAGAAACTGGGAAGTGGCATGTCAGAGTTAGGTGGGAATTTATTTTTTTTTCTCCACTGGAGAAGAGTTTTTGAGATCACTTTTGATTTGATATTTTAGTTCCAGATAGTGGCAGATAAATATTTTCAAAAATCAGATTGGATCAGGTGAATATATTTTAAAATCATGAGTTTAAACTGCTTAGTTTTCTCTTCATCACACCACATTTATTCATCCTTTAGTTATGAACTACAATTTGAAAGCAAAAAGTAATTTTCTAGTGCCATTCACTGAATATGTCATCTTTTAAAATTATTGAATCATTATTAATTTCAGATTATAGAAGGGAGGGGTATTATTTTATTGTTGAAGTTTTTACTTTCAATTTTCTCCATGAAAGCTGAGAGATTTTCTTGGTTAGCAGATTTTTCTTGCAAATATTTTCGGTTCCTTCTGACCAACAAAATACCAAATGAGACGGAAGGAAAAAATCAGAATATAATTACCCTATGAGAGAATATAATACTGAGGTATTAGACTTTACTATATGCCTCTCTTTTTATTTATTTAGCTGTCCTGAGAAATAAGCAAACTCTCAACTTTAAAAAAAAAAAAAAAAAAAAATTTTTTTTTCCCCTGAAAATTTGAGCCAGACATTGCTGATGGCTACAGCAGTTTGGGTTGATCTCATTGCAGCACAGGATAGGAGGGAGCAGAGCCTGGCTGAGTGCTTAGGTAGGACTCAAGTGATGCATAGACTTCATGATGGCTCTGTGCAGGAGATGTAAATATCGGACTCCAGTGGCTTTGAAGCATCTTGCTGATAATTCATATGGCTACAGATCTATAAACCTGCTGGTTCTCAGGCACCTTTGCCACAGCTATCCATGTTAATGGGAATGGGAAATGAAGCATATATTTTTCTAGTAATGGATAAACATCAGGAGGTCCAGAGAGTTTGAATTCTTATTAGAGAAGACTACTCTACTTGCGAAAAGCCCTTCCAACTCTGGAACAGTTTAGACCTAGATCACTGAAATCTGTATAGGTGGTACCTGCTTTTTTTTAGTGGGTTGGGTGTCCAGTTTCAAAGCCTCTGAAAGCTAGAAGAGGATGACACTTTTAAGATCTGGCTCTGGAGCTCAGTACTATAGTCTGACATCAGCTACTGTCCTGATGACCTTGCATTTTTGTTTGTGCTAAGATCAGTCTAAGCTTGTGGTCATTTATGATGAGACCTCAGTCTTAACACAGTGAAATAAACCAATACAAATATTTTTCAAGCACATTAAATGCCCAAGTTATTTTTTTAAAGAAACTTGGCATTGGGTCTGATGGTAGCTGATGGTATCTAGGCTGGGATTCATCTTGTCAAGTGTAGACACCATATTACCTATATTCTAAGCAACCTCTGCATTCCACAGAGAAAATTAGCACTTGCAAGACAGTTTTCATAATAAAGCAGTCATCCTGGGAGGTACTTGTTTTCCACTACTGCCTCTAATGTCACCAGCACAGCAGAAAAAGTTTATGCATGGTAAAAAGGTCAGGTTGAATGCTATCCAAAAAGAGTCATCTGCCTACAATCTTCATATATCTTCATGTGACCCAAGGGTGATTTAGATTCTGTCAGTAGGTAAACAGGCCAGTTACTGAATTTTACACTACAGTTCATCTCACCCCACAGTTTCACAGTTTCACCACATTTCATCAGGTGAACAGGCAGAAAAGATTTCCACTGATTAAAGGAAAAGCCTAGACATCTTCCTTCCAGATACCCAAACTTGATTTACAGGAATCCTACCCAAGATTATAGACTCATAGAATGATTTAGATTGGAAGGAACCTTCAAAATCATCTCATTCCAACCCTCTTGCCATGGGCAGGGTCGCCTTCTACTAAACCAGGCTGTTCATTCAGCCTGGCCTTGAACACTTCCAGGGATGGAGCATCCACAACTTCTCTGGGAAGCTTGTTCCAGTGTCCCTTTACTGATATAGTAAAAAGTTTCTTCCTTCCAATATCTTCCAATAAACTTACCCACTATCTAGTTTAAAGCCATTCCACCTCATCCTTTCACTCCAGGCCTTGTCAAAAGTCCCTCTTCAGGTCTCTTGTAGGCTCCCTTTAGGTACTGGAAATTTTTATAAATTCTCCCTCTAAACCTTCTGGTCTCCAGGGTGACCAACCCCAGATCTCAGTGTGTCTTCACAGGAGAGGGTCTCCATCCTTCTGATCATCTTTGTGGCCTCCTCTGGACTCACTCCAGAGGGTCTCCATCCTTCTGATCATCTTTGTGGCCTCCTCTGGACTCACTTCATCAGGTCCACGTCCTTCTGGTAATTAAAAATCTCAGCTAATTTCAGTGGAAAGTGAGCTAGGTTGCACTTAAATCCCCGACCAGAAGGAGGGGTGGGTGAACTGTCTGTTTCAGAGGGATTTGAACTTGGGTGGGCTATGGAGGCTTGTAAATGAGCTTAGAACAGTTTTATCACTATCGTGGTAATTCCTCAATAAATAAAATTAATGAGTTCTGTTGTCATCCACATCCCCACTGAAGAGGATTCAGATCCTCCTATCTCTGAAACCACTCAAGGAATCTTGCTCCTCATCTGCTTCCTGATGATATTTTCTTTTAAAGAAAGGTCCATTTAATATGTTCCTCCTCAAAAAGTATTTGCAATTAATTCTTATCAAGGGCAACAGCTGATTTGTAAGATTATTTCTAAATTGGTAATTAATTAACCTATTACCAAAGGAGGGAGGGGTGCTCTGGTTGTCAAGAGGTTAGTGCTGATAAGTGATGCATGGTTGGGTGATATCAGGACCTTGGCTCCCCTCTCTGATCACTTTGGGTGTTACCTAACCATGCATTATATTTGAACATGAATCACAACAGCTCCTCAGTCTTTATATTTCCTAAGCCAAAGCCTGACAGACAGAACTATGGGTAGATCTCATTTATTATTTCTTAATTAAAGGCTCAATGCACAAAGAGACACCTCTTGCTTCACTCTAGCTAGCCAGCAAGATCATAATTGTACTGATGCCGAGGCCAGCTTTCTAAGTAGCTATTGGAAGTCACAGTGAAGACAATCTGAGCTATTCTGTAGGGAATTCTAGACAACAAAACTTACAATCATAATTTTTAATTAAGAAATTACTTTTTTTTTTTTTCCTACCGGTCTCCAACGTTGATTCCTTCTCATTCCTCTCATGGTTCCACACTGGAGCATTGCAAGGAGCAAGGAATAATTAGTTATTTTTCCTTGATTTTAATTTTTGTGACTAGGCTAATATGTTAAAATCTTTGCATTGACCAAAATGGTATCTTTTAGCCCTGCTAGTATAATAGCTATTTGTTGTTTCAGCACAGTAAAATGAATGTCTCAGTTTACCTTTGATATAGTCTTACATTTTTCAGGTTTAAATATGTTTAGATACTCTATAGAGAGCTGTTTATAATATTAAAAAATTAACAGGTTTATGCAACTCAACTGTAAAACATCTGCAAAAAAATTCCAATTCTTCTGGTTTTTTGTATGTCTTTTAACAAAAATAATTTCCTCTGGGTGAAGTAGGTTCAAAGCAGTATTTTATGTAGCCTCACATTGCTGTCTGAAAGAAATTCCATAGGATTGCAAGGTGACAGACAATGTGTAAGGATGAAAACCATCAAACTGCTTTTTTTTTTGGCAGAATCTTTCTCTTCTAAGGTGATGTAAGAGTTAGATAATGCATGACCCATCCTTAGGGGGGAGTGTGCCAGAGCTGAGTTGGAAATGAAAAAAAATTATTTTTGACTTAACAAACTCAACCTGGCAATCTTATGAGAGAGAGAGAGAGAGAGAATAAAATATGGAAAGCCCAGATGGCATTACACAGTCACTTTTCCTGACTGTGAGTGTGTTTTCAGGAATTGTCCTGCACTCTGGGATGCCGTAAATCGAACTTGATATAATGCTGTACTGCTCAGTTGCTGTCTGAAAACTTACATCCTCAGCTTTTTCAGTGGTGGGGTCCAGGGTTTCGTTTTGTTTTCCATCAAAGAGAAATTGGAAATTTTTTTCTGTGAGATGGAAAGAAGGCAGGCAGGAAGCATCTTCTCTTTGCTTCCCCCCACTCTGCTATGCTCCCCATTTAGCAAGATAATCTCTGTTAAGTACAAATAATGATAGGCCAGTCATTCCTAAAGAAGGCAAGCATGGGGTAGAGGTCTGACAAATAGTGAGAAAGTCTAACTTGATGGAACTCATGAAAGGAACTTACAGGTTTAAAAGTTCTTCTTTCCTGCTGACCAGCTGTTCCCTGTACAGCAGTGCCATGCAGGCAGGCTCTGCTCAGACAGACAGACCAGGCCAGCAGAAAAGGTATTTGTTCCCTGCAAGCCCAGGTGGAGAACAGTGTCATGGTCCCAGAGACTTCTGGCATTCCCTTGCTATCTGTCCCTCATGGCTGTGTTTTGGTTTAGCAGTCACCAGAGGCAAACTTACTGCCTGAAACGTGGACCTGTCCACAGCTCAGGAAACATCAGGGAGAAAACAAAGGAAATTTCCTGCATCCTTGGGTTTCTTATCTTGCTCCTGACCACAGGGAAGGCTCTTACCAGCTGCAAACAACTCTCCAGCCCATCAAAGCTTTTTCCTTAGACACAAACTTGTAGAAATAAGCTTCTTTCTGCATGTGGGTGTGTAATGTGTTAGTGGATGAATATGGGCATACATACAGTGTACATAGAGTCACAACATCCTTACATACAAATACTGTCATGATCCATCTGATTAGTGAAGGATGCCCCTGCCCAAAATTAAGGAGAAAATGAGACCATATGCAAAAGCAAATCATATGGATTTTATTTAACAATAAATGTTAGGTAGAGAGATAGAAGGAAATAGAAAAGAGGAGGAGACGAGGAGGGAGAGATAAGGCAGAAGATACTCACAAACCACAGATCCATCAGCATTCCCTTAATCTTCTTCACTGTGGACTTCCTGGTGATGGGGGTCCTGGAGTCGTTCTTCTGGGTGTACCACCTTTGCACACTCCAAATTGCAAGTATCCACAGGGTGGTCACAGTTGCTCTTCCCATTACTGGGGGTGACATGGGTGTGAACCTTTGCTTCCTTTCCTGCACTTTACCACAGAAGGAATCATTGTCACGTGTGTTAACCCTTATGTGCTAAACAGATCTTGATTCCCCCAGGCCTAGAATTAACACTTTCCTGTCACAAATTCCTTCCTCCAGTGTTTATCTCGAGTTCCCACTGTGGTGACTTGTCTTATGGCAGTTTCATTCCACGGCCTTGTCAGTATTTGTGACAGGCAACTGTGCTCTTTAAATCCTTAAAAATTCCTGTACATACATATATATACGCAAACATATACATGTAATATATATATAAATATATATATAGGGACATAGCAATGTAGTTTCTTGATTTCTCTTTTGCTACCCAAAGTCAAGACATCAAGAAGAACATGCACTTAAATGAATAAATTGAGGCAGCTTTTGAAACAAAAAATGAAGGGTGCCTGTAAGACATTGCAGTGATTAGTGTTGAGACACAGAACAGCCATCCTAGTGAATGCCTTATAAATTTAAAAAAAAAAATAGAAGGGAAATTAATTGACTACGTGTAGTTGTATTTGCACCACTTCAGAGGTCTCCTCAAGACTTAGAAGTGTTTTTGGAGAGGTGAGTTCCTGCACAGTCTCTCAGGGTGCAAATAGTCAGTTTTGCATACCACTGTCCTATGCAAACAAGACCCATGACTGAATGTTGTATTCCTAATCCTGTGCTTGTTGTTGTATTCAGTGATGTAAAACAACCCAACACCAGCTGTGTTGGCAGATTTTAAAGGTGTGCTTTTTGGGATAGTGCACTGGAAGTGGAAGCACATATTTTAACTTTTTATTTTTTTATTTTAAATAGTATCTTTTCTTATTTCTTCCCACAGATTTTAGAAAGATTTTTGTTATTATTATTATTTATCAAATCAGTTTTCAGGAACACTAAGCCTTATGAAATGCTTTTTATGTGAGTCAGCAGAGGCCAGTGGGCCATGGGTGAAAAAACACTGGCCAGCTTTTATGGATAACCCCTGTCAGCAGTAAACTCTACACAGACACTTACAAACTCCCAAAACCCAGCAGCAGGGAGGAGAGTATCAAAAGAGTAAAAGTGAGAAAACTTGTGGTTTAAGGTAAAGGAAGTTTAATCAAACAAAACAAAACAAAACAAGACAAAACAAAACAAAAACTTCCCCAAAATAATTTCCTCAGGAAAAGGTGTTTTCACTTTCTGGTAACATCTCTGCAATATCGTGCTACTGCATTGACTTTAACCAAAACTTAGAAAAGCCAGCTTCATCCCCAGATGCTTCTTAAAAACACTGTACAATCACAAGAAATTACTTGTCTACATGAAAATGAGGTTTCAATTAAGACATATTTTCTCTTTGAAAGATTTTTGGTAAGTTGCCACACATTCAAAAACCAACTGAAAATTCTGCTAGCTCTTCCAAAAGCATTCCTAGTGTAGTGCAGGAGGACAACAGCCTTTGATTTCCATGTTTGCCTGCCCAGGTTTCCCCAGTAGTACACAGCTTATTAACCTAGTGCCCTGATTTAGTAAAAATACTAAGTAAAAATACTAAGCTTTTTTGCAATTCTGGTGTACTTAAACTGTGCCTGTGGTTACCAACATGCTCACTGTTTCATTTTCTGGAACTTGGGATAACTAACTTTATGATAGTGATGTTGAGTAGCCATTAATTCTCATTTCTTTCAGCTATTCCTCAACTCCAGCTTATGAGTTCTTCAATAAAAATCTCCCGAAGTTACCTTGGCGACTCATACGTTTGCCAAGCTGACAGATTTATGACAGTTACATATATAAATATTTATATGCTGCGGCAATGCAATTTTTAAAGGCAGACATATACACTCTCACCGAGACTTTCAAACAAGGCAAAACGCACTCGAACAATGTGACATAACCATGTGTACGTCAGTCAGTCCGTATCCATACGTGCCTGAACACACAGACACGCACCCCAATAATCATGCAGACCTTCTTACAAGAGTGTAGGCTTTGTATTCAAAGACCTTCTGGGGAGCCAGAGCATGGTGATAGATGTGTGGCTGTAATACACACCTCAGACACCAGAATTAAACCTCTCACTCTACTGCGTTTTGCTGGACAAGGCAGCACAGGAGCACACCTCCCACAGGAACTCCATGCAGGTTATAGACTTCAACTTGTCTTCTACATAGCAGCACATTCACTGCTACTCCCCAGTAAAGCTGGACACAGGACATCAAAAGATCTGCCCAACAAAGCCAGTTTCAACTGTTTGTACAAGGCCATGCACATACAAGGCATATATCTGGTTGTAATTATAGACGAATTATCCCTGCAAATAATTTTCTTTAATTTTGTCCTGTCACATACTCGTGTACCTTCTTTTTAGACCTAACTGAATGTTTTTGTGTTGCATTGCCCTAGGCTGGTGACCAGAGGAAATTCTTAGCTTATAAATTCTGGTGATGAGTTCAGCTGTTTTATTGTCTGACAGAGTAGATGGAGATGATACAAAGTCCAAAGTTTAAAAAAAAAAAAAAAAAAAAGAGGAGGTGGCTAAATAGAGAGGAGTCATTTATATGTAAACGACTCAGCAATTTATAGAATAAGCCAGGATCTTGTATTTTTATAAGACTGAGGGGAAGCACAATCAGCATCATGTTAACCTAGGATGTACTCCGAAGGTACCATTTTACTCACTCCATCTTTCCTTTCTTTGTCTTAAGGTCTAAATATAAAATCACATCCCCCCTCCTTCCCTTGCTTTAAAAATAGAACTGAGATGAAATCTTCCTCCTCCCCTGCTTTTGATGGGGAAATCTCAGTGGCTGTTTAGATTTTCCTTGTACATTAATAAAACATTACAGGGAAGTAGTAGGAGAGAGAGCAAAAATCTTTCCTGTGACATCAAAATGCCTTTCTATTCAGCTGTTGCCACTTGAATTCACTGCTGCTTCTTCTAATCTCCAAAACTTTGGTTCAGTGTGAAATGTGCACATAGGGAGAGGTTATATATGTGCATATATTTATGGATGTGTTAGGTCTCCCAATCCCTCGGATGTACACTGAGTGGTGTGACAAAGGATCCAAGAGAGCCTTCCTTTGTATAAGGTCTTCTCTTGCCCCATCTGTGGACATTAGAGCAAAAAAAGTTGGTAGGTTCCCAATTAAAGTCCTAGCCCTGGAGATTTTCCCTGTGCTTATGGCAGACTCAAGAATTTGAGCAGTATCTGTCAGGGCAGGCTCTGATTTTGCATGTTTTAAAGAGGGACACTTGAGATGAAGGGAGCAATCACAAACAGCTGCAGAGAAATGAGAACGTGAGATTCTGAGAAGCAACAGGAATCTGAGCCAAGAGAGAAGTCAGGACAATAAGTGACTTTAGAACACTCAAACTGGGTGTCCAAAGCTGCAAAAAAAACTTGGAAAACTAACTCTCTTGGCTTCATCTTCCCATCTGTAATCCCAGTTATCTACCATGCCTTTCATTCTGTGAGCATGATCAGTGCTGGTAAAGTGTGCTGCTCACTATCCTGACTACTGACAGCAAGCAAAGAGCCATGGCAGTCTGACTGCAAATTCAGCTACCTGCGTAATCCTCAACCTAAGCCAAATCACATGGGATAAGAATTAGACAGTGCTGACATTAAATATTTGTGCCATTTTGTTCTCACCTACATGTATCTTTGCAGAATTTACACCACTTCCAAATACCATGTGCAAAACTGTTTTTGCTAGATAATAAAAAATTTTGTGATATTTGTAGCTTGCTTTTTTGTTATTTTGTTGGGGGGATCTTTAGCATTCGAGCCATCAGGTATGCAAAGTCATCTCCTCATTCTCCATACTTTTGAAGGTCTGAGGTTCATTCACCAGCCTTCCAACTTGTTTCCCAGTTCTGCAGCCACAGCTTTCCTTAGGATCTGATCCAAATCCCTTTAATCCCAAGGAAAAGCCTCAATTGGCATGGTTTGTACACTCTGTGCAGACATCTAAGAAAGTTCTCCGGATTTTTTTCCCCATGCATAATGTTGGGAAATATAACACTGTATGTCTTCCTTCACTTTTTCCTTTTCTTTTTTTCTTTAAGGGAAACCTTTTTCATTGCTTGTCTTTACCATTACTGCAGTATTATACAACATGTGTATATATATATATTTTATATGTACACATATTTTGATATATTTTTATATACCTATTTATATATATGCCTATATATATGTGTTGTCACAGATATACAGTTCAGCTACTAGTGTCTCCTGGCTTCATTGCAAAGAATAGTTTTAAAAGTTTATTTCTATTTCATATTAAGTACAGAGCTTCAACAAGTCTAGAAGTCTTACCAGAGTGTTCAAATCTAGGAACAGGGCCATGTTTGAATTGTTTGTTAGAAGTCATGATTAGGAATGTTCCCATCTTAAATCACTTTCTAGGAATTAAAAATGATCATGCACTGTAAGTGCCCATTGCTCTTTTGAGGTTTGGAAATTAAGGAAGTACAATAAATTTACTGAATGGGATCTACTGTTTCTTGTCTTATTTTCTTCAGGGTACTTAATCTTAAAATATACTGCCACGTTTGCTGAATCTGTTTGTGTGTGTGTGTGTGTATAGCCATTTTGAAGTAGGAACAGAAGTACAGAGAATCCTTTAGGAATTTACTGTAAGTCAGTAATGGATTTTGCTTGTTTTCAGGCCTGGTTTTAAAATGTCTTGTAAAAAAATAATATCCCCAATGCATATTGTGCAGGAATTAATGTGGAACTAGAGTAAAATTACTCTGCCTCTTAGGCATTAAAAAAATCCCAGTGACACTAAGTTCAAAACATTGCAAAAATGTGTTTCTCCCTCCTTCTCTCTCTCTAATATTTTAGTAACTAAGTATAATTCTTCATTATTGTGCTGTTTGATATATAGGAAAGGGGACCTTGAACATAGAATAAGTGCTTCTAGTACAGCTGTAAGATATGTGATCTGCAAAGCATAATATTACATAAACCTGATAAAGCAGAATGTTTTGAAGCCATTAGCTAAAGCAGGTTTTGTGGCGACAAGTGTTTAACTCAGTGGTGTACCACTGAGTTTATACTGGTTTAACACCATCACCCATATAAGGAAAATCCATAGATAAACCTCATCTTTGCAGCTGGACAAGTTTCTTACCTTTGAAGGCTTTAATTTTTTCCCTTTTGTCGTGGCACGGTTGCATTAACAAAATAAGCATCCCATACATACAGAAAACACATTCATCAAAGGACTGAAACTAAGAAAAAATCATCTTTATATGTATATGTATGTTAAGGAAGGGACCCTGATCCCAGCTGACACTGCTGAAGTGGAGCTTGGATCAAATGATCATTTTCCAAACAAAGCAACTCTGGGATTTTGCAGCCCTGAGGGCAGAATAGTGCCAATTTAAGGACTTCCATGATGAATTCAGAGGTAAGTCCACTGTTTATTCACACAGTCCAAGCTTGCAGTGACCACCCAGTGTAGGTCCAATTGAAGAACAGGGGTTCTGGATATAATTTCTTGGAAAATCCTTTCAGTCACTATATTTTGTTGTTGTCCTTGGTATCAGGGGATCTAGACTTTATTCTTTCTTGGTTACTGGTTTACAGTGAAACTCCATGGAAGATACTTCCTTTTCTGCGCTTTACTTTTTCCATCCAGAGAGAAGGACCTATTTGAGCCTGGCTTTGAGACGAGCTGAGGAAAAATTTAGGGTATAATTATTTCAGTGGTGCCACTCAAGGTTACCTTTACTTGAACTGGACCCTGTCAAAACTTGTCAAAATAAGACTCTTGTCAACAACTAGACCCAGGGAAGAGGACCCCCTTCTACACCTCCTGTTTTCTTCACACAGGAATAATTAATTTCCTAGAAATATTGTAATTGAATTAAGCAAACACAGCAGCCACTTTGTGGTTCTGTGGGAGATGGCATTTAGAGTGGGAGGATGACTAGAGGATATAAGATTAAGTTAAGTGAGGGAAAATTAAGCCTGAACATCAGGAGAAATGTTTTTCCAGTATTAAAGTCTGAGAGGCTGTGATTGCAATTTCATAATCCAAAGGAAAGTGGGGAGGGGGGACAGGACGAGGGGGTTGTTCATGGTATCTTTGAATGACAAAGCACTGCAGAAAATATGTTTCTGTTTCTATTTACTGGACTCCCAAGTACACTGTGATCTGGTCTGGATTGAATTACACAGTCTAATTAAAACAGACCCTTATTTAATGGGCTAGAGACACAGAACATTTAGGTACACAAATGCTGGTGTAAGCTTTGCATGCAGTTGCATTAATTTGCCTGCCCAGTTACAAGAGTTCTGTGTAGAAATTGGTTAATTGCACCAATTGAATCTCTGATTGGGCATAATACCCTGCACAATAGCCTTATTTGCATATGCATTGATACAGGCCTGCATGTATAGTTATGTGTGCAACGGTGCTCATATTTTGTATATATAAGAGTGCATGTAAATTGCTTCAAAATCTGTCCCTGTAGATCTCTTCCATCTCTACTTTAGATCATTTTTGTTTGCTAAGCAATAGATCATCCCACTCTGATACGAAAATGTGCCAGCTTAGAGAGTGAATATCAATTAAATGGATAAATAAAATGCTGCCAAAGGTGTATTTTTGTCTTTTATCTACAAAATCCTTTTTTGCATTTCTCATAACTAAAATTCTGGATTGTTTTGGGGCTCTTTTCTGGCTCTGAAAGCCAGATTTTTCTTTCCGTAATTTATTTATTAGCCCCTTTTCACATAGATTTATTAACTATAAACCTGATTGAATTCCATATAAGGCACACCAGTGCTATTCCCACTAAATTCCATAGGATATCGGTTTAATTGGAATCAAGGCCTCATAGTACTGGGAGCTATCATGCTGCTAATATGCTCCTCAAGGCTAGGATCTGTTTTGAGGCAGTTATATTGCCCAGTAAATATCTTTGCTTTGACTTTTTTTTCTTAGGTAGGGCAACCGAGTCACAGAATGCAAAGGTCACCTAAAATACTATTAAGGAAACCACACATCCTGGTAAACTAGATATTTGTTCACTGGTGAGTCTTTTAGCACTCCTTGCCCTCTCCTGTCTCCAAACATCAGCCAGCTGGCCCTCTCAGTCTCTTTTCTTCAGCTCATTGCTGGCTTTAGAAAGTAATGAGCCCTCCTGTGGTTCGCTTTTGTTGTGTCTCATTCTTCTTTGGCAAAGTAACACATGTCCAAAAAAAGGAAATGGGAAGAGCTTTCTCAAACCTTTAACTCAATACAGGAAGGGCTGCAGGATGAACTAAGAGACCGTATTGGAATGTTCACCCATTCTTTCTCCTTTCTGATTTGGAGCACACACGGGGATTTGGGAAAGTTCTGAAGAAAACAGAATTTTCTGAGGAAAGCAGAGTTTCAGATAAGTGATTCCAAAAAGTTTGGTATTACCCGTGGGTTTTAGTCTTGGCACGAAAATCAAAGGCCCTGGTTCTTGTTTTTTAGGAAAGATACCCTGAAGAAGCAGAGCATAGTGCTGGTATTAGGCTGGAGGGTGCCTGGGCAAGCCTAGAGAAACTTTCCCTTGCTTGTAACTTGGGTTCTGCTTTCCATAACTCCATCAGGAGCTGCATGAGGAGCTGCATGGCAATACTACATTCCTCCTTCTATTGGAGGTGTGATGGACTTCTTAGTCAGGAATTCCCACCCTTTGCAAAACTATTTCAGACTTCCAGAATGGGTTGATAGGATTGTCAGCAGTTGGGCATGATGGACTAATTGCTGTAAAACAAGACTGCATTCCATACAAGTAAAATGATATCATGTAAGAGGCCTGACAGGAATACATTAATCTGAACTTTAAAATACAAAACAGTTTGGAGAGCAGTTTCTAAGCAATGACTGTCCCAGAATAGCTAAAAATTGTCACACGTCAGGTGAATGAAATATCAGCTCCCTAAAGATGGGGGCAGTGAGAAAGCGGAGCATCCTTAACAGATTAAACATAAATTGCATCTCAGAACCTCCAGGTGTAGTCCCATTTTTGCAGGGAAAAATTAAAATTCAAGTATGATTTGAAGGGAATCTGTGATGCAGAAAGTAAGAGGATGAGTTTAGAGGATGAGTCAAAGCTGGAAGGCACTCTTACCAATAGAGAAAACCATTTAGTGTTTTATAAATAGATAAGAGAAAACAAGGACAGAGTAAACTGGTGCCCAGCCTTTAGCACATGCTTAAAGCAAGCAAAGATCCTTAAATTAAAAACTGACATCCAGGGACTGTGGGGAAAGAGCACCTGTGTAAGCACTGGTATCACCAAAAAAGAAAAGGAGGTCTGACCATTTTCTTTTCATTGGAGTTGATGCGTCTAAGGCGGGTAACACCATTTTCCACTACAGTTTGTTACACTCCCTGTCATGAAAAACAAGTCTACTCCAGCCCTGGCCCTCTGTCCTATAAAAAGTCAACTCCTGTCATCCCAAGAGCATGTCTTTGAATAATGAATCCTGAAAACAGCCAAGAATTCATAGCAAAGCCTATCTAGCTTTCCCAGATGCCAGGCTTCCAGGTTCAAATTTAGTCAAGACTTTTGAGAAGCTCAGGTAAAGAAATAGGAAGTGGAAAGCTTCGTTATTATTGCTTGTTGTGGCTAGAGGTACAGAGAACTAGTCAGCTAGCAGCAGAAAATTGACAGCTTTTCAAATCCCCTCTGAAAAATTGAAGGTGCTTTGCAGGGTTATTTTTTTTGTTGTTGATATTTATTCCAGTGTTGTCTTCTCTTTTACTCTGTGTGTTTTCCTATTTCCACTTTGGCTGTGCTAGAGTAATAGAAATTATTATTCTTGAAGGCCAAATCTTCAGGTAACAGCAAAGCAGGGGAAATATTTCCATCAAGAAAACAGCAGAAAAAAGGAAATACCTTCATCTCCCAAGATAATGCCATACATGATGAATGCACCTCTTGATCACATTAAAGTGTCTAATACATGTAAAATTACAAAGGCATGAAAATGAGCAGGTTTCCTTTTGAAGTCAAGACAGTTTACGTCATCTTGGTGGTCATTCTCAGAGAGGCAACTTTGAGTTTATTAATAATAAAGCTGAGAACCTAGAGGAAAGACTCTTTCTGTGGGTGGCTTTTTTCTTTTTTCTTTTTTTTTTTTTTTTTCTTTTTTTTTTCTTTTTTTTTTTTTTTAATTACTTGGAAAAAACAACCTAAATCACTTGGAGTATGGAGTACTCTGGCACCTAGAAGCACTGGCATCCCTTGAAATAGCCATAAAGTTCCTATCTGCTCAAATAAATTCTTGTCCCAGTCATTTCCTTTAATCACCAGCATAATTTGGTCTCAGCCTACACCATTCTTCTCTCTAAGGTCATCAGTCAGGAGGTTGAAACCCTCTCCCTGCTATGGTCCACAAGTTTTCTTGTAGCCTTACCCATTCACAGCAGCAGTAGCAATATACCAAAAGCTTGGACTATTCTATGTGGTGGGATATTTTCTGAGACAAAATTGTGGCAATAGTATGATGTGAGTGTCTGAGACACCAGAGATATTCTGAAATCTTGGTTTGTGACTTGCAGGTCTGCAGAAGCAAGTTTTGAGTTCCATGTAGGGACAAGGGATGTTAAGGTGAGATTTTCATTAAAAGAGAGCATTCACTATGAGAGATAACAGTGTGTGTTATCTAAAGACATAAAAAGTAACTGGGAAGAAGTATTCATCACTGAAAGGAGGACTCAAACAGTTTTGTGACATGAGCAGCAGTGATCCAGTGGTTAAAGGAATGAAACTTTTCCTCTGGAAGTCTTCAGTGGCACTCCCCAGACCCCACTGGTAAAGTAGAAAATTGATGGATATATTTAGAAATAACTCAATGATTTCAGTGCCTAAGTCTGCAAAAGATCACTCCAGAGCTTCATTACAGAGCTAGGAAGAAATTGCAGGACTTCTTAATCCCAGTCTCTCCTTTTTCCCCATATTAAAGATCTATAATATTTTAACACTAAAGAAAAAATACTTGGGAGGAGACCCATCTGTCCTAAACCTGAAGGCCAAAAGAGAGACATCAAAGTCTGGACTAGTTATGCTAGACTCCCTTTATAGTCAGTGGAGAGAAATAATCCTCTCCTAAGAGTGATTCATCACATCCTGAGATACACACCTCAGTTAACCCGACCTTGTGTTTCCAGAACTTGTTGTTTCTTTCCGGTGACTGCAAACATAAACTCCTGACTGTCTGAAGGCAGATGTCTTAATGAAAGTGAAGTTCTTGTTATCCTGCACCCACCTGAGAAGTCTCCACAACGTGACCCCTTCAGATACTATGTTTTTAGTATTTTAGCCTTCTCCACCAACCATTCATCTCAAATAGTACCAGTATTTATGCTTTGAAATGATATTTAAGTGAGATAACCTATATATATATATATATATATATATATATATATATATATATAAGACAAATCATATTTGAAAAGTGTCTCACCCACCAACACGGTGTTTCTGAGGAATCTGAGCAGAAGATGTCCTTAGGTGGAAGTTTACACTGGACATTTAGGTGAAGCTATTTCTAATTTCTGTGTGTGTGTACGTGAGTACGTCTGTAATAGCAGATATGACAATGTGGTGCGTACAGGAAGAATGGGTGAACTTTACCATTTCATCCAAGCATTGTGTGCTACAGTAAATATCAGAGATAATGATATTGACTTTAAGGTATTGCAGCTTCAAATGTCAGTTCTACTCTATCTAACACTCCTTTGGATTTGATTTACATCTCTTCCTCCCACCTCAAAAGCTGCAAAAGGAGCATGTTGGAAAGCAGGACTCAACACGGACACACTCTGTCTCTGTTTTCTGGCTCTTCTTTTTACAATTTTTTTATTGCAGATTTTTGACCAGGGCTGAAGAACTAACTCCACAGCCCTTTTTTCCAATGCTTTAATTCTGATTGTAAATAACTATGCTTCAGGCTCAGGGGTAAATCAAATGGATGAAATATCATCAGCCTCCAAAGTGAGTTCTCTTGCCAGAGGTGGTGCAGCTGAATCAAAAGGTCAAGGAAGTATTAGTGACAGTTTGAACAGAAATTAAACTAGTCCAAAAACCAAAGAGCTCATAAGAATAACATTTAAACAGCATTTCTTGGTTCTTTACAGGCATTAACTAAGAAATCCTCACTGCACCCTGGTGACATAATGAGAAATATGATGGTGGTATTGATACTGAAGATTCAGTTGCAAAATGCAACCAAATCTGCACCCTATAATTGAGTTGAAATCCTATATTTTTGATCCTTAGAAATTGCAAAATATTGACTTAAAACTCAAAGTGGGCAGGAAACAGATTTTTCATCCAGCAAAAAGTTTGCTTATTTCTAAGCTTGATAAGAGAAACTTCAAAATAGCTAATTTGCAGGAAGGGACAGCACAGAAAGAACCCAAATACTTGATTCAGTGAGGATACTTTGCTTTAATAGTCCTGAAGTGCTTAATTTTCTTTTGAGGTCCTTGGTTTTATTCTATCTTTTAGAAGAGTATTGCAGCATATCATTCACCGTGTAGGATCAAGTGAAGGTTACTAAGGAGGCGAGTTCAACAGAGGTCACTTTGCCAAAGATCCTGCAGGGAAGCAGTGCCAAAGAACTTCCCCAGTTTTGGTTTTAAGCTTCCTATATGCATTAGGTCACTTTACTGTAAAACCTTTTCTTTCAGCTTTTTCTTCTAACACTCTTACCCCTACACTGTAGGGTAAAGTTTTTCCATTTTAAGTATTTTGTATTTATAGGAAAAGGAAATTACCTCGATAAGCTCTGTGGTTTTAGGGAAGCACTATCCTGAGTAGTAGAGACAGAGACATCTCTATATCTCAAGGATATAGGTACCGAAAGACTGTTTTTCTTAAAGTATTATTAAAAAGACAAGAAATAAATTCACAAATGGAAGAAAAAAGTTGCCTTTGAAGGAAGGAGTTATTTTAGATGGTCCATGGGGTCATAACTAAGAATAATAAGATAAAATTAGGCAAATCAAAACTCACAACATATATCAAGTGAAGTATATCAAGCCCTGGTCTCCCAAAGGAAAGGGTGGAAAATCCAAATTTGAGAAGACCTCAAGGCACATTGAGCAAAATGGGGGAAGATATACAGGAAGGAACATTCAGACACTGGCAATAGAAATGGCTGGATGACCTACAAAAAAAAAAAAAAAAGTCTTTTTCTTAGTCCTGGTCCTGGCAATTACTGTCCTATAAATCTAACTTCTCTCCCCATTAAAATAATGGAATATAAAGACAGAGAAAATATCACAAAACTTCTAGAGGACAATGGGATCGTGAGCCATGAGGAAGATGGGGTTGAGAATTAATGACATCAGTGTAAAGACAAAGCAGAGGGAAGGTTATGTGATAAGATTTTAGTAATAAGTTTGATAGAGTGCATCTGAAAATCTTGAACCCAAAAGGTCATTTAGATGCCTAAGATACAGCCACTTCCTTGTTAAGGCTGTCTGTGAGAGAAGGTGATGATAAACAGCAGAGTTTCTAATGATGGAGACTGGTCTGAAAGTACACTGCAGTGCCTTTTCCCTTGTGGTGTCTTCATTCCTGATGCAGAAAAGAACCAGCATGATAATGATGTTTCTTACTATCAGGAAGTTAATCTTAGTCCTAAATGCCTGTCATGGCAAAGAAATGCTTCCAAGGAATGTATCCAGATTTGCAGTACTATTTGTTTGAGGGAATGGCATTTCAAAATTGTTCATTTTTAGGCTTCTCATACTTTGAATTATTCTAGACAATGCTAGTCAGACCTGGTGGTAATATCCTTCTGTAATTTAGAGGAACGTAGTTTTTCATATTTTGTTACGTGGTCTTCCTTTTTTTTTTTTTTTTGTTTCCTATTACAAAACATGAAGCACAAAGAGGTCATTTCTCTTAAATATCCTGAGGTTGTTATAGCTGGGAGCAGACAGCCTGACTTTCAGGGCCCTTAAGGACTTTTGAGATCTCCGCATATCATCACAATGGTGCTCACTGGTATGTGGGTAGATAAAGAAGTTGGGGTAGGATTTCTCTGACAGTTCATTACAAATCTGAATGGTTGAAACCTCTGTCTGGCACAGCTATCCAGACTACTCAGATGTGTGGAATTTTCAGTTTCTCTTCTTTGATTATAAACTTGAGAATTAATTCAAATACAGACATAGAGGGATGAAAATAGGCATGTTGACTCTCGGTCTTTTAACCAAGTCCTGTGAATTATTTGCCTCCTCTTGTAGTTTTTTCAGAACAATATCTACAACCTCCAGAGAATTCCTTTAGATGCCTAGTATTACCATTTAATTTTGTAATTTTTTTTTTCCAAAGTAGTTGTATTTCTAAACATGGCATATTGCACCATATCCCTATATTTTTTCACAGCTTCCTACATACAGAGTTCTGATTTTAGGCATTGTTCTGTGGGAGAGAATAGGTTCTTGTAGCTGGATTCTCGGTTTGGCCATTCCCCATCTCCTCCCACGTTCATGACTGAGAGGTTTTATGCTAACTTATAGACAGCATAAAAGAGAGATGTCTAACTAGATAATAGATGAATTTCTAACAGATAATAGATAGATGTCTAACTAAGATCAGTGTAGGCCAACAACCACACATGTAACCTTGTGAGGGCCCTCCTATAAAGAGCCTTCAGTCCTTCCAACGGTCTTTTTTGAGACCACAAACTCCTCAGAGGAGAACCTGGTCTTCCCTACTTATTCTTTTGCCAGTTGGATTCTCATCATACCTGAGACCTGGATGTATCTTGCACCCAAAGTGTAGCTGAAACATCACTGAGAAGAAAATCTGCAATCCTACACTTCAGCCATGACTCCTGTTCCTGATTCCATGTGGATCAGCAGGGAGCATGTTCTAATCTGAGCATTCCTTACTTTGCTGTGCCACTCTCCAACACTAGCCACCTCCCGGCCTTGGTGGTCTGTGGTGGATTCAATCTGAAAGGTCAGCCGTAGAGGGGAGGCCAGATGGCCGTGGAGACCCAGCATGTTGGAACACTATGTTTAATTACACACAAATTTACTGCAGCATGTCAGGAGGGACACAGGGAGCTTGTCCCATGGAAAGGTCATGCATTGTGTGGTGGCTTTACCTAAATTACACTAGGAGGAATGGAAGTGAGACCTTGACCTTGTATAATGAATGTACAGCCAGACCCCAGTGGGCACAGTGCATTCATGTGTTCAGTCCTTGCTTCCCCAGACAAAGCGAAAATAAATTTTTTTCACATACTGACTCAAATGCCCTAGATTTTCCTTTTCTTAAGAAGTGCTAGTATTTCAGGCTACAGGACACTATGTATATTAGGATGTTAAAAAAAAAAAAAAAAAAAAAAAAAAAAAACAGGGCATGTTTTGGCCATAGAAAGTCATCTAAATATGATATGAACATCTGAAATAAGCTGGGAAACCAAAGACCAAAAAGTTTAAATAATCAGATGCAGAAATTTCTTCTTTTAGAGCAATTTGATGGGGTTATTTCTCTTTGAATTTTAAATTCTCTAACCTTAATATCTGAGGAGCTCCCATATTTATTTTCTTTTTATCCCTTTTGTGGTATAAAAACTGAAGAAACAGCTTATGTTTTTTACTTATGCACTTATTTAGCCTGGTTTAGTGTTTGTTGATGTGCTTGTTTGTTTCTGATGGAGGAGAAGATAGAATGAGGGAGGCAGGAGAGTTTCTTTGGCTGTTACTATTGATTTGAATGTCAGTGGCACCCAGTGGTCACGATCATGATGAAGATCCCACTGTTGCGTGTGTATTTGTTCCAGTACAGTCCCCACTGAAAAACAGTACAATTCCAAATAATTGTAACCAGGATTGAGACGGGGAATAAATGAAGAAGGTGGCAGAAATTTATTCCCCAAGATTACAGTTGATAAGTGACAAGCTGGAAGAGAACTTTGTTGTCCTGATTTCCAGTCTAGTTCTAGTCTTAACACAGGCTTATTCAAAGACATAAATATGATGTGAACACTTATCTGGGGAAGGTGCTGATTAGAAATTCTTGTAGCTAACTCACAGCTAAGTCACAGTTAGATTTCAAATTACATTAAGAACTTGACGTGATTTAACTGCTTCTGCAACTAACCAAATCTGATGGAGCCTATAGATTTCCTTTTCCTTGGAATGAAAAATCATAGACTGATCTCATTTTATTCAAAGCAGTTGTTCTACTACTGCCTTAAACAATGAGTTTTATATCATTATTTGTCAGTTTGGCCTCCTGGGATATTCCTTTAGTTTCCTTAAATGAGAAATGAAGAACAGATAGCAATGGTGACACTTACTAGTGCCATATTTCTGTATCCTACCATCTTACTGGTATTTACTCTGCAGAAGAAGTAAGTGATCTATCATATACAAATGAAAGTATTCAGGACCAGGAATTTATTTCTGTGTTTTTGAACTTACACATTCAATGAACAAATGTTAAGAACTTAGGTAACTCTATAAAGGGAAGTACTAGTATGAAAAGGTAAAATTGCACAAAGAGTTAGAGTGTATTGCACAGTAAGGGAAAATAAAACAAATATCAATAAATAAATAAATAGATAAAAGCCAATAGATGGGGACTATATATCCATACAAAGATCTCCCTAAGCATCATCACACAGATCAGATACTATCAAAGCTGGAACTTCAAGAATTTTTGTTGCTTTGAAATAACAGCATTATATTTTTAGGGTACAGTTCTACATTAGGTGAAGGTTGGACTATGTGACTTCATAAAATGGATGTTTCTTTTTGCTGGGATTTCTTCTGATTCTGGGATTGATTTTGATTAGTTTTATGGAGGTTTACCACTTTCCTGACCTTCATATTTTAAAAAGCCTGGGAGATTTTCAGCAACTCAAATCAATAGGTTTCATACCAGATCAGTGAGAGAAAACATGTTTTCTCATGTAACCACAGAAAGGACGTGTGCCTATGGTGCTGGCATATGACCAAAACAGATGTATGTTAAGGGGTTGTGAAATGTTATCTAAACAAGTAGAGGTCAAGATGACAGTTCAAAGGCCTCTTTATCAAGGACTATGTGTTTATATAATTGACAGCTCTAGCACAGTACAATTTTAATATCCAGATTAATTCCATTTGACAGAGGAGTCTGATATTCTAGGAGGTTGCTTAAGATCCTGGACTCCATAGCTCCATGGATAGGTCTAAATCTCACCATCTCTCTCCATTTTTGATGAAGTCAAATGGTAGAAAAGCAGTTAAACTTCTTCATTTTTCAAATACCCTCTGCCTAAAACAATGGTGTTGTTGCTGGGCATCTGAACAGCTCCACATCATTAAGTGCTCTAGTGAGTCATGGAAATGCTATTCCTCTAATTTATAGGAGGATTAGGGGAGTGGAGCAATAAAATAGGGAGGGACAGGCCCAGAAAGGTTCAGACAGTGCCAAGCATCCAGTACTATGAGTTTTGTCCATCTATATCTGCACACCAGCCACACACATGCCATTGGGTCTCCAGTTTAAACACAGGAAAGGACAGAACACAGCTTCATTGATGCAGGAAGACATCAAAATAAATTCTTTCACAATATGACTATCAACAGTTGATATGAAGTTCCTTTCAGCTAACTTGACAGCCCTTGGGTCAGATGTTTGGGAGAAGTCATCAACAGAGAGAAATGGTTGTGTGACATTCGTACGGCCTCTTTCACTTTTGAGATCCCCTTGTCCTCCTTCATCTGCCACTGCAGGCACTGTACCCTAGAAAGACTACTTCTCTCCTGAACACAAAGTTTAATTTCACATCCTTTCTATAAGCACACAATCATAGGATGGTTTGAGTTGGAAGGGACCTTAAATGTCATGTTGTTCCATGGGCAGGGATGTTACTACTACTGCACCAGGTTGCTCAACTGCTCAGCTTTTGTTATCTCAGTGATTGCACTGATCACTGACAGCCCTTCTCATTCTATTCCAATCTCTAATCAGAAGTGATCCTTATGCCTTCCTACATGACTGAGGTCACAAGCTAGTGGTGATCTGAACCCATCACCTCCTGCAAGGCTGCCTGGGAGGTTTTTCGTGCAGTGTTGGGGAGAACTGCCTGACAGAGATGTCAGTCTTAAATCCAGCTTGCAACAGCCAGGGGTAAATACAGCTGAGTTCCTTGGCTCTTTTCTGGGACTGGCACACTGAGGGAAAAAAAGGAAGGAAGAAATCACAAGTTCCATATACTACTTGACCATTACATTCTGACAGCTAAAAAAAAAAAAAAAAAAGCAAAGCACAACCAAAAAGTCCAAATCTATCAAAGAAAAAAAAGCACAGAAACAACAAAACCAAACAGGTTCACAGACATGCACCTAAAATGCTTCTCCAGCACAGAGTCAAAACTGAATTTAATACTGAGAACTCTTTTTCTTCTTTTTAAACTGAAACCTCCAATAATTGCCTAGTGTTCCTAGGAATGTAAATTACTCTTTTTGGTCTCTATGTGGGAAGCAAGGAGATGAATGGGAGTCTAAATTGGTTTTGCTTCCTGTTCCCTGTAGTGGTTGCAGGATTAGTCCACTGTGCCTCTTTGCCCTTCCATTTCCTTGAAGACATGGGAAAACCTTCATTTTGCCAGGAGTTACTTACTCATTAAAATGAATCAAACAAGCCAGATTGTAGCAGGCATTTGAAAACCTGCTATCTGTCAAGAATTTTAAATTTAAAATTAACATTGAGTCCTCCTTTAAGACAAAAACCTTGACCTTAAGTTGCGTAGTGATTGGCAAGCACTCCCCATCCCCTGACTCGATTAACATTTAAATGCCATTTTGTGTGAATATGAGTAACGCCTTTGGAACAAACAAATTACTAATGTCTTCCTGCAGGAAAGGAGCATCAGAAGTGTCTTATTAATTTGATGTCTAATTGAAAATCCCTTCCTTGATCTGGAGAGGTCTATGTGGCCTAGGAGAAAAAGACATGGGGTGCTTTTTGCCCCTAAAGATAATATCTCCATTAGCTTATTCTTCCTTTATTTGTTCTTCCAAGTATGCTCTGCAGTGGGACAAAGATAGATACAGGAGAAAACTTGTATTGTATGAGGAAATGTATGTTTTGTGTTTGAATCTTCTGGGAATGAGCAATAAGGAACAACTTATGACCATTAAGCTTTGCATACTGTAGTACAGCTCCCAACTGCTGTACCAGTGAATAAAGAAAAATATTGAGAAATACAAATTTCTCAAGCAAATTAACAAAATAGCATCAAAGATGGAAGCCAAACTCAGAAATACTGGTTTTTGGACTATTGAGCTATTGGGGTGTTGATGTTTTAGGACATGAACACTTTGCAGCCCTAATCGCTGTCCACACCATGTGCTCAGCTCATCTGTGTTTGTTGGATCTCACACATGTCTTGTAGCCAGTACAGGTTAGAGTCTAAATAGAACCACAGAACTATTAAGGTTTGAAAACACCTCTGAAGATGATAAAGTCCAACTTTTCACCAAGTACCACTATTCCCACTAAACCATATAATGAAGTGCCATGTCAGCTCATTTTTTGAACACTCCTAGGGATGGTCGCTCTATCACTTTCCTGGTGCACGTATTCCAAGTTTTCCAATAAAAAGTACGCCTTACTGGTGAGTACACATTAGAGGTGTCTGCATCCTCCATCACACACAGAGAAGTTTCACAACAAATTTGAAGGTTAACCTATCAGTGATGTGCTCCTGTTTTGCATTTCAACAAAATATCTGAGGCCTGTGCAGTTGGCAGGGGAAAGTATAGGAGGGAATGCTTCACCAGCCAGCACATTTATCTTCCAGCACTAATTGTGCAAATGGGGAAAAATTTGTAAGATGCAAAGGTGCCGCTCAGAGAACAGCAGAATTTGCTGCTATATCAGATAAATAAATATGCATATGCAAATTAGAAATGGGCTGCTTTTCTTTTTTTTTTTTTTTTTTTTTTTTTACCTAGGATAATGCCCACCATCTCCTTCAAATTATGTCAATTTGACATTGTAAATTTGCAAGGTACACACAGGAATCTTGATACACCAAGCCTAGCGCTCGTTCTGTTTCAAGTGTTTTTCCCCCCATCTCATTAACTCTGTCAGTTAATTCTTGTTCAGACACTTTGCCATATTCTATATTTAAATTTTGAATAAGAAAAGATGAGATTTTATTTAATTACTCCCTTGTCCCACCTTTCCTTACTCGAACTCCCATTACAGTCTGTGTATACACTCATGCTACGCATCATCTCTAGCTACAGAGATTTTTTTTTTTTTTTACCTATGCATGAGCTAATCAGCATGGTCTTCTGTTGTGGTCAGTAGAGAGAAATACACTCTTTTATGATGTGATTCCTCTCATCCTAATGTTGAAATCTAAAATCAGTCAAACGAATTGTGTCCCAAAAGCACACATTTCTCTTTGTTGATTATAGAGAATATCAAATGTGACTCACTCAGATGAAGTAGTCTGTCTTCAATGACCACATCTGGCTGGATAAACTTAAACTCACTCCATCCTCCTGGAGGAAAAATGTTCTTGAGGTACCAAACCCAAACTATTATCTTCTGAGCAGCATTCATCTCAGATATCTTATATCCATGATGTCAAAGATTCCTGCATGCCTGGAAATTAGAGAGGGTGCAGGTTCATCCATATGTGAAAAAAAAAAAAAAAACCGAAACATGCAGACATTTTCTAGATACTACCCTGGCTTCTGCTTTACCAAATTGGGATGGAGATGTTTTGTTTGAGCTTGCCCTCATCTTGTAAGGATATCAATCAGATTGTGTGGTGACAGCATGATCATCATTTTAGCATTCAAGTCCCCACCCCCTGCCAGTTCAAGGATGCTTTCTCCAAAGAATATTTAATCTGCAGCTATCTTATTCATGACTTTAAGTAGTAGCATGATGAAAAGCTCCTCCTGACCTAAGTGTTATGCAAAAGGTTTAGAAGAAATATGTTCTTACAAGACTTTTAGCTCAGTCATATTGAAACATTTATTTTTGTACAAAGAGTGCATCATAACTTTACAGGTGTTCAGTCTTTAAACCATAGATTTTTTTCCCCATGTTAAAAAAATAGTAATAAAAAAAAGAAAACATGAACTATATTGATCTGCATCCAGCTGGACCATGTGATGTCAAAGTACATAAGAGTTCATCTGCCTGTTTTCAGTATATGAGTGACTCTTAGTTGCAAGTGCTGAAGAAAATGCTGGTATTTGAGCACTTTGGGGATAGATCTGTCAGCATTTCTACTGCTTTCTCGAAACCTTAGGCATGTTTGTCTGACACAGAGGTGATAAATCAGTGCACAGAGTGCAGGTGACCTGGTCAAAGGTGTTTGGTTAATGCAGTTAATCACCTGTTCTGCTCTTCATCATGAGGATCTGCAAAAGGTGTTCCTATAAAGCTAGCTTTTTATAAGCTGGATATATAGATTACTATGGTAAAGGATGTTGACATAGTCTTTTAATTAAAATATAAAAATAAAGGGCTCTCTAAGTGGGATGTTTTGGAATAAAGGGAGAATTGTGTGGTGAGGCATATAGTGAGTAAGTATTCAATAGTATGGCTGTGGACAGCTATATTCAGAAGATACCTACAATCTCAACTCTCCTGTAAAAAAAAGAGCTGGGAGAATGGATCAGGTGATGTAGGATGCAATTTTGCCAATTGTTTCCTGTTATGTATTTCCCCTACATCTGTCTGAGTGAGTATTCAAGATCCTAAATAAAAGGGCTTTCTTTATTTCCCAGGGTGGTTGCAACCTAATATAGTTTTCATTTACGAAAATTCTCCTTGGCATCTATGTCTTTCATTTTTCTCCCTGTATTTGTGTGTAACTCTATCAGCAGATGATCTGTTCAAAACTGATGGCATTTTGGAACCCAGGACAGCATTTTACTCCTATAGCTTGGTCAGCCAGTAGTAAAAAGCTTTGGAACATATCACTGGCTTCCTTTAAGATTTTACCTTTCATCAGTTTCCAAAGTAAGGTGAGAGCAGGCCAGAAGTCTGAGTGGGAACTATCTTTATGGACTTGGACACTGTAACTTCATCTGTCTGTGGAATAGCCCATTTTGAAAAATTGCCAGTATATGGGGAACAGCAGAAGAAAATACAAAGCAAATCAGAAAACAGAATATACTGGTCTACCACACTCTTTTCAAGAAAAATGGTTTTTGTCT
The DNA here is from genome assembly GCF_024509145.1 of Vidua macroura. Taxonomy (NCBI): domain Eukaryota; kingdom Metazoa; phylum Chordata; class Aves; order Passeriformes; family Viduidae; genus Vidua; species Vidua macroura. The sequence continues at coordinate 6,903,543 of NC_071611.1, forward strand.
CACACAAAATTTTGGTAATTTTATTAATTATTCATTTTCAAAAAAAAAAGGGAGAAAGCATGATCTCAATGTTATATAATAATAATAATAATAATAATAATAATAATAATAATAATAATAATAAAAAATAATTAGTATAAGATATTATAATAAAATTATAATATCTTCTCTGTAATTGGAAGGTTTCTCATAATTATTTATGTTTACTTTATTTATATTAATTTTTTTTCAGAGAGAAACCTCATGGGAAAAACAATCCTAAACTTTCAGGAAAATAAGGCAGCTGCTATGTTTCTTCAGGTTCAGTAAAAAATAAATAAACTTGCTACAGTTCCTATCACATCTATTAGCATTGCGACAGCTGGTTGTTCTTAGAAATAACAGAAATTGATAGGTTTTCACAGAAGATGAAAATAAAGTAGTCATGTATGCTATGAAATAGAGTGCAGAAATCTAGGTGTGCACATATCTGCAGTGGGAAAAGGATGAAAAATCAGGGAGGGGTTTTGAAATGAGTTTGCTTTTATTCAATCACTTGCCCAGGACCTTTCTTAGCTTCAGAAAGCTTTCAATAAAAAACAAATAAAATGCATAATAAAATACAGACTCACAACAAAATTTCAAATGACCATCCCAGTACAAGGCCATAAATAAAAGATTCAGCTGGTGAGACACCCACAAAATACATTTTCAAAAGGTTTTTAAGCTGATTAAGTTGACTTCATGTATATTGATACTGGAGGGTGCAATTTCCTACAAAGTGCAAGCAGGCAAGGCTTGGTGTACGAAGGGTAACTCAGGATGCAGTTTTGTAAGGCTATAAAACCAGTCCTCCCAACAGGTTGTTCTTAGAAGAAGACTGTCATTAAATCTTAAAGAAAGATTTAGGTATGTGTTCTTCTTCTTTCTTTCTCCTCCATCTATTTTAATTTCAAAAAGTTTTACAATCCTCAGTGTAATAGTTCATCTATCTGCAAAATAAATAGTATTTATTCTGCTCAGCTGAATCATGCAATAATATAATCAGGAAAGAGTCATAGGCTAACACACACACAACTTGATCATATTAATTTTTTTAGAAAACCTAGCTCTACTTACTAAAAAGGACTCTAGCAATCATTTCAATCTACAGCTGTGTCCAAGAACCAAAGATTTTATTCTGTCTTGGCTTTAAATCTATCTGATGTTTTAAAGAAGATTGATTAGACATTTTAAAATCCCTTAAAATGAAAATGTTGCATTTTTAATGAAGAATAAGGATAGGAGTAGAATATTTCTAGATATTGTTATCCAAAAGTGCCACAATACTGCCAAACTTAATATATTCATAATGCCAGTATAAATGTATTACTTGTATAAGCAGGTGGGGAGGGTTTAGGTAAAATGTCTGTCTTTATCCTCTTGGTTAAATTTTGCTCCCATGCCATCTGGTTTTGCTGTGGTGACAAGTTTGGCCTCCATATTATTAAAAGTTTCATTTTTGGCAGTCACATGGCTATGTGATAAGGTGAGGTTGCCTTTCTTTCCCTGTTTATCATGGGTCCAGCGTGCAGGATGAATGTAGGAATGCAGTGAAGGCTGCTGACTATACCCCAGCTGCCTCTCAAGAACCCTCTGAACTGAAAATGACTGGAGTTTAGGAGATTATTTAGGATGATTATAATCTTTCTTACTTACTTTTGACCTATGCTCCCTCTCTGATGAGAGGAACTTCAGGTGGATGGACCTATTGTATGATCCAGTAGAATTATTCCTCAAAAATATTTACTATCAGAACTGTCCTGTGATGGAAGCATGGCATCCGTCACCACAAGAAATGAGCTGAAAGGAAACCTCAGGACACTTCAAGCCAGATACATACCCACAGAGCAGAGCTGCACACTCCAGGTATGTCCAGGATTACTGAGTGCCCAGAATAAATCGCCCAAATCCTCTAATCCAATGTGTCTGCAATAATGTGGTAGAAACAGATGTATGCTGGAGACATGACAACCCTTCAAAAACTTTTCTCATTCACTTACTGTCTTTTGGTTATTCAGTGAAAGTTTTTGCTATGTGATGTAGCACATGAGGCACTTGCAACCCAAAGAACTCAAAATATGAAATAAGACAGGCACAGAGTGGAGAATTTAAGCGCTGGAAGATTAAATGACTTGCCCACAAGCATCTCAGGAGTTTGTAGCAGAGCCATGGACCTGTTTTCCAGCTCTACCTTTTGCTTCAGTCTATCACTTGCTTTGTTTTCTTGTTTTTATCTGGCCCTTCTTTCCCTGAGGGCAGAGAAATTTTGCAACTCACTGGATCATTTTGTCAAGGGAGATAGATAACTTTCCAGTTCCTCCCTCTCCCCACCCTCTTCCCCCCATTAGCCAATCCAATTATAGAAAATCAAATATCTTGCTAGAGCTGGCCAAATTCAATTACACAGGTACTTCTGGGTAAATTTTGGCAGTGAATAGTTTGCTCACTTTACCCAGACTTTTCTCTTTAATAAAATGCTCCCAGTTAGCCAATATATCTTGTTATAAAATAAAACAAAACCCCACATATACATGCAACCATAGATAAGCAGAGACATTTTCTTCAGATGCTTTCTGGGTATAGATTTTCAGGTGTCTCCCAGGACCTCTATACTACTCTGGATCTGAACTGTTAAATCCTGTCTACCTCCAAATGATTAAATGGCAGAATGGGAAGTCCTACCTTTCAAAGCTGGAGCTCCGCAGTCAAATACCAAAAGTGCTTCTGCTCAAAATATGTTCCCCTTTCACTAGAAAAAAAAAAACAAAAAACAAACCAACAAACCCCAAAACCAAACAGACAAACAAAACTAAACAAATATGTCATGCACAAGTACATTTTTTAAAAAAGGTATTGCATTTGAAAGTTGTAATTTTTTATTAAAAAATGCCAGAGCAACCAGGTAGAAGTTCAAATTGCTCATATTCTTTTTTATCTCTGAACATTTAAATCTTTAATTTGCATTGCTTGTCTCTTATGCTTTAAAGGGGGCAATTCATTGCCAGACATTAAGTCCACCTGGGGATCACTACTCAGAGATAAGAAAGTAGACCTCTGACAGCTACCCTTTAGTTCATTGGAACAAACCTTTACCAAAACAAACCCAAATACCAAAATATTTGGGCTCTTCTGTAAAAACTGCAAGGCAAAAAACCCAGAACTCTTTTCCTTAGGAGGCAAATTATTGTTTGTAAGATTTTACAGGTGGCCAAATTAACAGTTTCATAAGACAAAGGACATACCACTTTAACAAAGTGAGCCAACAAAAAAAATGTTGCCTCAAAGAACAGTACCTCACACTATTTCTTTAGGAATCCCCAGACCAATACTAAAAGCTCCACAAACACTTCAAGATTCTGTGAAATGCAAACAGGAAACATTGGCCAAAATAACCAAACTTCAACTGTCTGGCAATTATACAATATTGTAAAATATATTTTGTTGTTTTTTTAAACTTTTTTGAAGCTTCAAGTAGAGAAATTCTACAAATATTCTCTCCATTTGAGTCCTGTGGTTGTATTCTTGACCTTATGCAACTCATCCAGTAAAATGAGACAGTGGACTGGCATTTGGAATGAATCAGAGCTGATGTATCTCCTTTTTCTCTTGGATAACACCTCTTCTTCCTCTCAATAAAACCTTGTATTATTCAAATGGGGTGTAAAGACAGTGGACCAGCCAAGAAACACGCACTTAAGACATCTGAAATACAGAATGCTAAACATGTCCTCTGGATCCCTTCCAAGCTGGTTTAGTTACTAGACTTGTTTCATAAAGGAAATGGGTGCTAAGTGTGGGAAGTGAAAATACATAGGAGGGCATTTTTCAGGCTGCTTTAATGATCACAGCCAGATAACAAAAAAAATTGCCATCTCTGTTTTCAGTAATTCTTCTGAAGTTATTCTTCTTCCTTTTTTGTTCTAAGATGGGGGGAGCTGCTATGAGCTCTTAGACAAGTTTCTCTGTCCTGTTCAAGCAAAATCGTTAATTCAGTGAAAGAAAAAAATAGACACACAAACTACTATTTGAGACCAAAATTTTTACAGTTTAGGAAGAAGAGGGGAAGGGGAAGAATGGGATTAGACTTATATTAGGTAGCAAGAACATCCAGATTTAGTATTGTGAGGATTTAAAAAAAAAAAAAAATCCCAGAGCTTCAGAGTGGATAAAAGCTTTCTTGCTTCAGTGCCTAAACCAACTTCTAATTAATGGGGCTTAGGAAGACACTGTCCTTATGAGTATGTTATCCCCATAGCTGCCCACTGAAGGGTGCCCTGCCTGTTGCAGGGAAGCAGATGGTATTGACCACTGTCTGAGACAGGCTATTGAACTAAGACTGACTGTTGATCTGGTCCTCTATGTCTGTGCTTCTATAATCTAATCTCATCTAATCTAATCCTAATGCATTTTTCTTGTGTGCCTGAAAAACTCCCAGGTATATACATAAAATCGTTCTTAATAAATTCTTTAATTCCAATTGAAAGTGGACTTCTGGTTCGAGATACCCTCCCACCTTATCAATCCAGCTATGAAATCTTCACTCCAAACAGTGAAGTCACCCACTACAGGTGTGATATTTTCACCCAGAACAAACATCTGTCTGCCGTAAGGATCAATTACAAACACTTTGATTTTGGAAGAAACCCTCCAAAATGGTTCGGGGCCATAAGGGGCTGGTTTGTCCTGGAAATATGCAGGGTGACACACAAACAAGTTTCAGAGTCAAGATGAGCCATCTGTGATGAGCTTTGGGAGGACACTGCTGACTATAAATGCGTGATTATTCCATGGACACAAGATGTAGAGGATTGTCTGTGACTTGTACACCTGGATATAAATCATGTCATGACTTTTTTTTTTTTCTTGAACCAGTCAAACAGTCAGTGTTTTGAAGAAGACTTTGTCATATTTAATAGTGCTGTCAACCTTGCAATTTTGCTGGCCTGTTAATAAGAAATTCCAAAATGACACTATTAACTATTATTTTCCCAGAACTGAGCAAAGCCAGCCACCACAGATTCTCACTTGAGGTGGAATTAAAGCCTTCATGGTGCAGAAATTATAAGCTCAATTCACCCCCAGGGTAATTTCAATATATTTGGGAAGCCACTCTGCCACCTGCGTTGACAGCAACAGCTATAGGGGAAGGAATTTGAACCCTTCAGGGCTGATATGGATGTTGAGGCAAATACAGGTTGAAGTTCTTCCCAAAGTAAATAATTTATATTCTATATAATGCTGGTGGTTTTTTTTTTTTTTTTTTTTTTTTTTTGTTTTTTTTTTTTTTTTTTTTGTTTTTTTTTTTTTGTTTTTTTTTTTTGTTGTTGTTGTTGTTGTTGTTTGTTTGTTTTTTTGGTTTTTTCTTTCCCTTTTTTTCTCTGGGTGCCATCTCAGTGTGAAGATAAACAGAGCTGGCAGGAAATATCCTCTCAAAACAGAGGGAAAAAAGCCTTAAGGAACTTGATAGATAAATTTGTACTTATATTTCCACTCTGCTGAGAGATTTATCCTGCAATAAAAGTTATGCCAGAAGCACAGACAGACAAGTCCAGATTAATGCCAAACTCCTGCCAGAATCACTAAATGATCTGCATGGTCAGAATCTACTTTCCAATATGTAAGAAATTACTGCCCTAACAGATGATTTAGTTTTAAAATTTGTTTATAACAAGCTGTAGCAATGAGTTGGTGGGTGTTTGCCCTGTGCACACAGTCGGTTTCTATTTTGTTTTGGCGTGCACTTTTACCCTCTTAAGCAGGTCATCCTCCAATAGAGAAAAAAAGGAAAATAAAAAATGCCTATCTGTCCAGATGGTCCAAAAAAGCAACTCACAGGTGGTTGGAGTCAAAAAGGTTAGAGCTGTTGATTTGTTAATCCATTCACTCACAAACAGAGATTCCTCTCCTTCAAACTCTTCTATTTCAGTCTTTTGATGCAGGTAATTTGACCTTACATGGAGGACAAAAAGTGTTTGTTGAAAGATAAGGATGTCCTCAGAGTCATAGGCACCTGAACAACTGATTTCAACTTCTATGGGGTCTTCCCTGATGCCAGCTTTAATTTTTATTCATCACGGTGTTGACTTGGTTAATTGTGCATTGAAAACAGCACCATTTGCACCATTAACATTGGGCTGATCTGTTCTATCAACAGAGGAACACAGCCCAAATTGATGCAAAACCCTTTGCAGCTGAAACTTGTCATGTGAGATCTGGTTCCAACAGACATTACCCACAGATTCAAAGAAAAAAGGTACACAAAAAGAAAAGAATGTTTTCCCCCTTTGCAAAAACACAAAGTGATCCATAATAACAATAATAAGTAGAAAAAAGGTAGGAGAGTGGAATTTTGCTACTGTTCAGATATTTCAAAAAATGTTTGATCCAGCATTCACTGAAGTCAGCAGGATTCTTTCCATTCCCTCCCTTTTCCAATTGCAGCATCATTAGCCACATTACTTCTAACTGTTGGGCATCTACATCTAATGTTGCCCTCTCAATTGCAGCAAATAAAAATAGAAAATTAGAGAACTCAGCTTTCCATATCAGCACCTGAGGAAGGGGACTGAGCAAAATTTCCACCCAATTACCTTCATGGCCAGATGCACAAGGATTTGATCACCTTTCCTTCAGTTTGGGAAGCATTATTTGCTGTACAGCATTTTCCAGGTGATGTTGTAAATGATAGATCCTCATAGGCAAGGTACTTAATGTATGGATGTTGCTCCTGAAGCTGCAATCTTTGCACTTCCCATTTTTTTTGCCACTTCACATTTGCAACATTAACATTGCATTAACACAGGGATGGAGTGTTTAATATGGGTATGCAGTTGTTTGCAAATCAGTTTGCAAAGCACTTTGGGATCCTTCTGGATGAAAGGTACTATATAAGTGTCAGTCATTATTACTATCATTATTATCACTATTATCATTACAAGTTCACAAGGAGACAAACAACCATGTTGGAATAACACTGGGGGTAGATTTTTTCAAAGCCAGAGTGGAGATTTGGGCTGCATGTTAGTGCCATGAATGCAGAGTTAATGGCAGTTCTAATAGATTACAGGAGCTTTGGCCTTGTGAAAGGATAGATACTTTCAGAGCTACAACTCCAGTCCTTAAAGCTGCACATCTAGGTAATGCCAAGGAATTTCAGCTTCTTTTCCTGCTGTGAAAGATGATTCATACCAGGACATGTAGTAGGGATGTTGGGGGAATTGATGGGAGGAAGATTTGTGGGAACCCTGTAAGGTGGCAGCTGTATTGGGATTTGAATCAGCTTCTGAACCTTTAGCATGATGTGCATATTCCAGGATAGTGCTAGAGAAGCTCACCCTCTCCAAAATTCTGTGCAAATTCATCTCAGAGCAAAACCTTTCATCTGGATAGGTGAGAAAAAGAAATCAAGGAGTGTCTCTGGCATTTTGAGAGCTGGAATGTGTGTCAGAAGAGATAACTGTTTTCTGGACTTTCAGAAAGAGGTTATATCCATAACCAACAAATATAACTAATCTTCTGGTTTAGCATCGCCTGTCCTCACCACTTTTCTGCAAGGGGTTATTGCCCTTCTCATCTCTACAAACAAAAATTCTTGTTTGGATGAACTTTATATTAACTCCACTTCCAGGGATGTTCCTACTTAAGATTGGGGGGTTTAGCAGTGTGGATTTCTAGGCTGGTTTTTTTTGTTTGTTTGTTTGTTTGTTTGTTTGTTTTTGCTTGTTTTGGTGCTTATTTTGCCAATGGATAGTTTCTCTAGCATTTAAATTGAGACATTTATGAAGCCTCTACTGTACAGGGTTATCTGTTGTGGAACCATGCCCCAAGTTATGTATAGAAATATAGCCCTGGATTGTGAATTCAACTATAGATGGCACAGGTTCTGCTTTTAATATTGCAATTTCATATCACTGTCTTCATTTTTTCTTGGGGAGGCTAAAAGCCAAGTGTTTGGCTCAAATCAGACATGACATTTTAAAACATAATTATAAAGTAATTGACTGAAACCAGAAGTTACTGTTAGGAGGTTGCATGGCTGAAGTGGAAATGGCCATAAAGCATATCTCATGACATAACAGTCCCTAATACTATACCAGAACTGGATCTGCTATATCATAACATGCTGTTGACAACACCAACAGAAACCACTACTGTCCTAACCATATGTGCTAGTATTCAGGTACCTACTTCCAAACAAAATTAACCCTCGATCTGGATTTTAAAGCACCTAATTTTAGTCTAGTTTCTTAAGAACCAGAATTTATGCAATCAGTCTCTCTGTGTTCCTGTCCATCTGTTCCTCCTCCTCAGGAACTGTGCAGCCACTGAAATTTGACTGATCTGTGGCATGTTTGGGGTCCCCAGGTCTTGGATATTGAAGTGGAGCTAAAGCAGCATGAAGTGAGCTGAAGTGGAGGTGGAGTGAAGCAGCACAAAATTTGGCCCTTCTGAGTGGCTTGGCTTGCTTCTTAGTTTACAGAACAAACAGATCCTGTTACAGTCCATGCAATAATGAAAAGGCAGATGTTACAAATATCCTGCTGTTTTACTGGGCAGGAGCATTCCAGACTACATTCCTCATAGCCTACACCACAGAATGACAATTTAGGATAAATGGGACCTGTGGCATAAATCAAGGCTAAATTGAGAGCACCGACTCATTTCCTCAGTTTACCAGGAAATTCCTGTCCCTTTCACCAAATCAGGAGACATTAAGATCCATACGGATGCCATACAGCCAAAAGAAAGGGAAAGGACAAAGCAACCTTTATTCATGGTATTTTTGTGATAATCCACCTGTCCACACTATTATTGTCTTGTAATTAGGGTGAAAGACACTTGAGACCGCAATTCTCTTTTGTTTTCTTTACAGTTGTGATTATAAATGGGCTTTGGTTCATGTCTGCATCTTTATGTGCTCTTTTGATTAAAATAATTTAGATTTTTTTTAAACTATGCTCAATTAACCCTCTGTCCCTTAGTTTTCCAATTTGTAAGAGAGAGCTAATATAACTATGTCCCATTTACAGAAATGTTATTCAAAATTAACATTTTTACAACTGATTTGCAGAGAAAAACCCTTTGCAAGTGCAAAGCAATTATTGAAGATGAATATACAGATGTATAATGACAGACAACTGTTCATGAAAATCCAGCTGCAAATCTTAAACACAACTATTTAGCACTAGCATACTTCTCTAGTAAGCTTTATGGATTAAGGGACCAAAAGGGATTTGGATTTGGAATAGATCAAGTCCCTCCAAGGTTTCTATTGGCTACAAATTTCCAAAATAATCCTACCATCATCACAGTGTTTTCATGTTCAGCTTGAAAAACAACATTTGATTTCTCATCTCTTCAAAGGTTCCTTGACTCCTAAGTTGTTGATTACAATTCAGATGTTAATTGAGGAACTGGAGGATGAGTGTGGGTTGTTGTTTTTTTGGGTTTTGTTTTGTTTTTCTTTTTTTATTGCAGTGGAATATTTTTGCTGGAGAAATGAGGTGGCAAAGGATGTTTTTGACAAATAGATGCCAATTTAATGCTGCTACGTACATTATTCCTACTTTCCCCTGCAGGGGCTTCCTTTTACAGTCCCACAATGTGCTAGTTTCCAGAGGCTATGCCTCTGATTATCTCAAAGTTGACAGCATTTCAAACAGTCAGCAACCCTGTTTTAAACGAAGCTGTAGTGATTGGTTGAAAAAGACAGCCTGAAGGCCCCCTGATCCAGGAAGCCACTTACACATATGACATCTTCCCCATACCCTTACTTCTTCAGATCGACTCAATACCAGTTTCTACCATGATAGTGCCCTCGGGAAATCAAACAATTAATAATGGCTGAGAAAAATGCAAAGTTAATTGATGCTTGTTCTATTCTTCAATGAAAATTGTGGTTGCCCATGATAGATCTGCAATAGTATTTCTCTTCCTGTGTCTTCCCTTTTGGCACTGCTAAGTCTTTGGGTCAGAGAAAGTGATTGTCATATGTATTTGTTAAATTTCTGGTCTAAATTAACATTTCTGTTGGGAAAACAAGAATTTTCTCCCCAGTGTATAATTATTTTTTTTCTTCATATCTTGAACATGCCTTGTAGAAAATTAAAGTTGATTTAAAGATTTTAAGACTCAGAGAGTTGACTCAATCAAAAGAAACCATGCTATAATTTTAGACTTAGTTCGTCTAATGTGATATATTCTGTGATGTCTTCACATCCTAAACTAAAATGCCCTCTGCCATCAGATATCTTTTTCTTCTGATAAGTAATAATAAAGGGCAACCAATTTTCCTGACTTTCCTTTGGAAAAGCTACATATACAACATCTTTAAATCCTTTTCTAAAAAAAAAAAAATTAAAGCCTCTTTTTCTTTTTTTTTTTAACTCTTCCAATGCCTTCACATTTTATCAGTATACAGTTTATAAAACGGACAGTTGAAAAATGCACTGTTTTGATTTAACATCCTCACTAAAGCCATATGGATAAGTCACGTTTGTTGCCTTTTCCTCATTAAGCCTTTACTCCTGGCATTTACAATCCTCTTGGTCCAGGAAATCACAGAGGGATTTTACCATGCTGGCAGTACAACCTGAATTCTTCATGTGTGTTGCTGCCATTGTGTTCTGGGTATATATGCACTCTTGCTTTCTTCCTGTTATAGTTGTGAGGCTACACTTGGGGAAAGGAGGGAAGGTGAATGAATGCAGGACCTTCAGGAAGAAAGGAGCATTTGAGGGAGTGGAACATGGAGACAGGACGTTCCAAGCATAACAGGGACATAAAAAGGAATGAAACATCATTTTGGACGAGCAGAAAAGGGGAGAGGAGACAAAAATGTTGAGTTGTTGGCAAGCACTAAATCAAAGAGGAGGGCCTTGAAGTCAAGGGCAATGCCTTCCATTATATCAATACAATTAATGGCATCCTTATGTTCAGTTATTTGCATTAACAGCAAAGTTAATGCCGGCAAAGATCAATGCTGAGATTAGTGATGTCCAAATCAACATGCTTTTAAGCAAATTATTTCCACTGTCTGAGTCCCTCTCCTAGTTAGTAGCATGAATCTTTGGTGGTGTCTGCAGCTCTATCAGCAGATGCCTCTTAAGAGCTGCTGTCTCTTAAATATAGTCCTGCTAACATTAGTACCACTTGTGCAGTAAGCAGGAATATCAGGTCAATAGATCCACTCAGTGTGGATGTCCTGTACATCGGCAACAATGGCCAGAAGCAAAATGTTCCTCTTGCATTAGTGATTAATATTACTGTTATTATTGAGAATATTTTAATTTCCTCTTCTCTTTGATCCTCTCACACACAATCTGATTATTGTGCTTATTTCTTCTAAAAAAAAAAAAAAATGAGCCTGTTGTCTTGGAACATTAAACCCAAACAAATAAATCACACCAAATCCCATGAACCACCTCTACCCATGTTGCAAATGCAAAGTAATCAGGCAGCTGTGGTCAGTAGCAGCTCCATAATATGATGACAATGTGCTTCCTGCCAACAGGAGGCCTGGAAGTTTAAGACTTTCAAAAGCAGATTCAAACAGATGCCTTTGGCTGGGAGCTGGTGGGAATAAAGCTAAATCTGTGTATTTCAAAGTACCCCAAAAACCTCTTAAGGAAAATATCCTTGACAGCAGTGACCCAAAATATTCTGCATTACTCACTCTTGCATACTTGGCTGAGTATTGATCCCTATGCAGCAATTCCTATATAGGCCTCTCTGCCTTTGGGCCTTCTTATAGAACTGCAGCTCTGGTTCTGTCCCTATGTTTAGACTGTTTAGACTTGACAGACACCACGAGCCTTTTGGTGCTTTGAACGCGTGCAATAGCCAGCAAGGGTGCTCTCCACAGCTCAGCAGAGACACACCCACATCACTCCACTTAGCTGCTGGCAACTCTGGGCTGAAAACATCTTGCAAAGGACTGATCAAAGCAATTTAGACCACGTTTTTCTACTGAAAAATCTTGGTGGGTTTTTTTTTGTTTTTTTTGTTGTTTTTTTTTTTTAATAACTTTTTTTTTTTCTTTTGAGAGAAATCATCAGGGAAGTCTCTTAGATTCAGGCTTGAATTTATTTTGAAAATTAGTGACAGTGGGAGAGAGAGGACTCTGGATTAGTAGTCTTTCAGGAAGTTCAGGAAGTTATCAAAAAAAAATCCTTTTTTTGCTGATCAGTCAGTTACTCTCTAGCATTTCATTCTCTATTTTTTTTTAATCATTGCAATAAATCTGTGTACTTTGTGAGTCAAATTTTCAGTTTGCTAACAACAAGTTAGAAAATTGGAGAGGTTTCTATAAGAAATGTCTTTTTAAATACCATTCTGTTGGAAGACATGAATTCAAATTAATCTTAAGTGCAGACCATTGGCAAGATAGTTTTGCTGGTAATAATAGAACAAGGTTTTGATGATATAGCAAAGATATGAAAAATATACCCAGTGCTCTGAGACTGTGTATGAATGGAGCAGTAGAGGTATCAGTAGCAGTGGTATCAGTATGCTTTCTGATGGCTGGATAGGCAGGTGGGCCATGATGGGCAATATTTTTGGTTATCAGTTAGTATTGGATAAGCATTTCACAAAGAAATATCCACTATAATTAAATGCTGTGGTTCTGGCACCTTGAAGAACTGCATAACCTACTTGGATCCTAATTTATTTTGGTTTCTAGAGATCCTGTCACCTCCCTCATGAAACAGCACTGTTTTCCACACCGCACATGGTATTTTGTGACACTAAGACATAGTGTCAGATAAGCAAAGTGGCTTTCTTGCCACCCTTTTCCTTCCTGATAGCCCCCAGTCCTTGCTAGGCTATTAAGGAAAGCCAGAGGAAGGTGAAGGAAACATCTTTGGACCCTGGTTTAATTCAGAGCACCTGCTGTCTTCCTGGGTGCCAGAATTGTATAGCCTTGTTGGGAGCCAGGATGTAATAGCTGTGCCTGATAAATAGCAGCACTAAACGTGCTACAGCAAAGGTTTTCTGTACTATAATAATTGTAGGCACTGACTTGGTGCAATATATCTTTGCCAGCGTGTAGTGACAGAATAAATAGCTGTTTTTAACTATAGGATCAGGAAAAGCTAATGCAGTGATTGAGGGAAAGTATCCAGCTAAATGTAGTCTGTCCTTGTTATGCCATCCTTCCAGCCCAGTCCTTCCTGTGCTGAGGGGGTGAGGGATGGACTCCAGCCTCTCCAGCATCTCTGCTCCTCCTGGTTCACAGCCGGGCTTCACTGTCAGGGCTACCTCTGCCCCTGTGATGGCTCCTGGGCAAGGAGAAGGAGGAGGCAGAGAGGAGTCTGAGAAACCAAACGTTCCAGGAAGCTGTTGGAGGGGAAACAAATCAAGGTCGTGAGTTCACAGTCTTTGCAATCTGGTCAGTCTTTGTTGGCCAGGAGAAAATTAATGTGAGTCCAGCCCAACTCCTGGCAGGATTTCCCTCTCACAGAAGGATGCCAGAATGGTTGGTCACCATGTTGACAGTCCTGCAGGGACCAGGATTGAGAGGGGTCTGGTATCTAAGCTAATGTCAACTATTGTTTCCTGCCTATACCTGGGATATTTTATCTTGCTCAGGTGTTGTAGGATATTTCACAGAGTCACTCACCTGCTGTGGGTTTTTTTGGGTTTGGTTTGTTTGTGGTTTTTGTTTTGGTTTTGGTTTTTTGTGGGGGTTTTTTTTGTGGGGCTTTTTTTTTTTTGGTTTTTTTTGTGGGGTTTTTTGGGTTTTTTGTTTGTTTGTTTGTTTGTTTGGAAATAAAATAAGCACAGAGAAGAGCTTTCATTGATGCTATGCTTCAAGGTGACAGCCATCAGGAAAAAAATTCAGACTTTGCAAAGTGTTGTCAGGGAAGAGAATCCCTTGTGGAGGGTCTGCTTGAGGTATAAGAGATAAATATTTTTCTTCTTGGGCTCTGGAGTTTTATGTAAACTGATTTCATATGAAAGGTTAAGGTACAATAGGAGTAATGAGCAAGGGACCTTTGGAGCATGGGCAAGCACAGAAGGGGAGAGCCTTCTTCCAGACTCCAGCTCCAGCTTGCCTGTCACTGCAGCTGGCAGGAGGTCAATGAAGGTGAGGCCTTTTGCTTCTATCCAGAGGCTGACCCAATAAGAGGGTTTCCTCCCAGTATTTCCAGGGCAGTGTTGCATTTGCTCTGCCCTGCTTTGCAGATCATTTTTCCTTCCATCCCTCTCTTTTCTGTGGCTTTGCTGGCTCTTGCTGCTTGTACTGAGAGTACACTTTGCATAATTTATCTCTCTCCTAATGAGGAGATGGAGTCCTGGCTGCAGCTAATGGCACTGAATTAGCTCACCTGCAGTCTGAGCACTGGATCTCATTTACCAAATCTGCTCTGAGTGTCTGGGAGCTCCTGCCAGCCTTTGAGGTACATACCTTGGAGATGTGGCTGTGTGGTCAAGAAAGTGCTCAGGGGTGAAAAGTCTTTAATCAGCTGAGACTGAGGTGTTTGAATTTTAAGTTGATTCTTCTGTTACAGTGAATGCCATACTCTTCTGATTCTTCCTCAAGTGGACTTACAAACAAACTACACTGACCCAGGATCAGTAGACCCAGAAAGGAAAGGTCTGCTTGAACAGCAGATCTGGTAATCACTGTACATGCATCCCTTTCATGCACACAAGCAGTGTGTTTCAGGCAGGTCATGGAAGCCTGCACATTTCTAGGGCTTTAATCAGTATTAATTACTTGTAAATGTGTTTCTCCTACAGCAAGGAAAAAAAAAGTAACAAAAAAAAATCATTGAGGAAAGGTTGGAGTTTAGAACTTTAACAGGAAAAAAACCCCAAACAAATGAAACAAACTCAAACAAACCAATGTAAAAGGCAACCAAGCTCTTCCAGCAGCGTTTCCTCTGTAAGGTATCAAAACCTATGGATGATTGTAGGAACATTTTAAAAGGTAGGAAATGAATACATGTCAAACTGGGCGACCATTATTTTATTAAAGAAGTCAAGCTTTTCATGAATTTGGTAAAAGAGAGGAATCCTTGTTATTTTCAGGGTATTTAAAATGTAGCTCTGGATTCATGGATATGAGTTCCATCCTTATACCCTACCTGTGGGGCAAAGGATCACAAATAGAATACAGATCCATGTCCATGCTGCACCCATCAGTCCAAAATAAATTCAGTGGTATTCTGGTAGGGCTTTTTATGTGTAGAAGAAGAAGTGTACAATCCTGTTGAGTCCAATTAGAGATTCACAGACTAGCAGAATGTTTAACTGTGGCAAGTGGCACACACTCAGGAAAAAGGTACCAAAAAGAAAGTAGCCCAACATTGATGGTACTGATTCATTAAACACCTATATCTCAAGCAGTGCTGCCAAGCCTGGAAAGTGTTCTCATCATCACACACAAAAATTAGGGGTGTTAACTAAACTTGTTCCACAAATAGCAGAGAGAAAGTGACATCTCAGGAAGATATGAACTATCTTACACTAAGGCATGTAATTTTTCCTGGCCAAAATCATCTGATGCCTTAACTGAAACTTCCTTATAACTCAGCTAAAGTTTTTCTTAGTGACATGCTTTAATTCTATTTTCATACCTTTATTAATTCTTCTGCACTCTAAGCAGGAACAATTCTTTCAACTGTTTCTTGTGGACAGTGTTTTCTCAGCCTCTAACTCAGCCTTCTCTGAATTCATTGATCAATCCAGACATTTCTTCAAGGAGACTGCCAAACTTTGGTACAACTGGGGTTTTTTCAGTACAAAAGGACTGTAAAAACAGTTCACCTCTTTTCTCCCATGGTCTAGTTATAGCCACTTGAGTTAGGAAGCATAGTGAACAATGTTAATGCACTGTGCTTAAAGACTGCATCAGTTCTGCTGGAAGATGTTAAATATTTCATGGTTTGTTCTTGTTTCTTTTCTCATCATACTGTATGATTTCAGGAATTTGTGCAGCCTAACAGAGGTTGCTTTAGATGATAATGACTGGCTAATGCAAGGCAGAAAAACTCTTGGATCATTCTTGTGGCCTTTTCTGGCTTCAACTTTTTTGAATCTTCTGTTGTATTTGCTTGTCTTTCTAATACATTCATATGCATCCATATGTGTAATGCATGTTAATGTAGATAACTACCTGTACATTTATCCTTATAGCAACCATTCCACATGGTTTTGTGATTGCACTTACGCATAAATCCATGTGTGTCTGGGTATGTGAAAAACATCTGTACAGACAACACTTGGAAGTGTTTTCCAGTCCAAGGATCAGAGGCTGTGTTTGGCAAGGCTGTTTCTGTCACAGGAGGGAAGGAACAGAACTGGGGCAGATCCTTGCTGCATCCTTTCCTATCTGTCATCTCTGCTTACATTGTGGAGTCTTTAGGCAGCTTAAGCTTCCTGGTAGCACTAAAACTGGATCTTCCTCTTTGCCTTTCCAGTCCTGAAAGAGTAATGGATGCAGAATTAGTGTAACATTTTTCCAGCACACCAAATTTTGCCTAGATGAGAGCAGGCAGGCTGAGGAGTAGAGTCATTTTGCTGCCCCTTAGCGATGTCCTTCTCTGGGCAAGCAACCAGGTTTCTGGCCAGATTCATCCCTACATCCACTTGCAAGTGTTTAGATAGGAATTTCATCACACCATATCAGTGAAAACCATCCTCCAGGACAAACATGTCCTGGAGAACAGCAGTCCCAAAAGCAGCCTAGATACTGGGAAAATTGCCAGACCCTGCTGCACGCTAGACATGTACTGAAAGCATCTCGAGACCTTGACGAGATCCATGAATCCCTGGGTTTCTTTGTCTTCCAGCCCCTTGTTCATATTCATGAGTTCAGTGGCTTTCAACATAGGTTTTGTTCCATCTTCTCTCCTCCTTTCCAAGGCAATAGAAGCACAGGCAATCTTGATTTACAGATTTTTGTGTATTCTTGAATTAGAAATAAAATGTTGGAAAATGGAAACCATTTGTGGTTTTGGATAGTCTCTCTGTTTGATTGGGGTTTTTGGATTCCTTATCACCACTTCTACCCTGCTTCTCTCCCCCTCCTCCCTGCCTTTTGGGAGCAAAATCTCTAAGAATGGAGACAAAAATTGTACTGGAAATCAGCAACTGGGCACTTGCTCTGTAAATTTCACATGCTGATGAATTTCTGTGTTAGCCAAAAATAGCATCAAAACCAACAGCAAGAACAACAAAAGAAAAAAATTGTTAAATGCAAATCACTTGCCACTGACTCTTTTCCAAAACAGTAACGTTTAGTCTATAGTGCAGCACAGCTGGCTGCTGGCCCCCTGTGGAGATTTCTGACTAAGGTACCATTTAGAAACAATTTGGCTGATCCATCTTATGTATTTTTGGCAGATCTTGTCCCTCATTTCTTCTTTACTAAGAAATTATGACAGATGAGCCTCAGATACAGATGTCATCTGCTAGATTCTCTTAGAGGACTATTTTAAACCTAGACCACCTGTAGGTGTCCTATTCATCCTTTGGACACCTGTCCCAGGATCAGACAACCTGTGGCAATCCTATCTGTAAACTCCAGAGCACCTCCTCTGGGACTCTCCAATATTAGTTAAATCCAGGCTCTGCTGAAATCAGTGGCAAAGTTCTGATTTGTGCCCAGACCCTTTTAATCCACAGAATGATTCACAAATTATGGATTCCCATTGGATTATTTGTTTATTGATTAATCTAATCTTCATAGAGGCTTTCTTCTCATCAAAGTTGACTCTGTATTTCTAATTGGAGTCAGTATTAGGTGTCACTCAGGTTGCAAATCAGTTGCTTGGTAATTTGACTTATTCTTGACTTCTAAGTGCCATTATTTTGTGAGATGACTGCATAAGGAGCCGAATACAACTAATGCAGGTATCTTGCCTAATGGAAACTGTGGTTAAATTCAAATTCTTAGGTAAACATAAAGCTGTGTGCAACACTCTCCTTTTCCTCTTCAGCTGTCCATTGTTGCACTGTCTCTATCTGCACCTTCATAATACACAGGTGAGAAAAAGTGTTCATCTATTGTGACCTTCATATAGTCACTTAATCTCAGTACTAGAGTTCCTGTAACTTTCCATCCTTTCCTATCCATCATCTCTGCTTACATTGTGGAGTCTTTAGGCACCTTAAGCTTCCTGGTAGCACTAAAATATAAATCATAAACTATATTAAGGTCATCTCTCTTCTCCAATATTATATTTAAACAAAACATATATGGTTTTTCATTTGCTTTTCAACCATTTTATCTTACCTTTTTCAGGATAAAATGAGAGCTCTTACTGGATTGCATTCAACACACACAAACTTTAGATGGCTGGAAGTAAGGTGCTAAGGTTAATCTGGTCATCTAAACCTTTCTATAGACAATGGAGAAAAAGGATCATCACAGAATAAAGGTTGTCTTGTATATTATGAAACTATGACTAAGAACAAAAGAAATATCTCTTTGGAGATGTGTGCATCTCTTTATTTGATCATGGAAGGAATTGGAATGATTAGATTAAATACTGCACTGTTAAAATTCCATTTGACAGAGATTAAATTAATCATATGCTAAATACACAGTCTTCTTACTGTGTCTGTGTTTTATCCAGTGCCCTGGATAAGCATGACACTTCTGCTTTTATATTTTCTGATTCAGATACATTTTTCTTATTGATCATCTTCCCTTTCCCATGTGAGCACAGGACAGCATTGTTGGAAGTATCATTTTTTAAACAGGTGCTTTTGTAACAGACCCTAAAACACAAAATGCAGCTCTAAAGATGTCATGTAAGGCTGGAAATGCCTTTGATTGTGCAATCATGAAACATTCTTCGCTTCCCAAGTTTACCATACGTTTCAGTTTTGGTGACAGCCCAAAATTTCTCTGTGCTAACTTTCCTATTAAATGAAAACAGCCCACTTACACATCTGTGTTTCCCCCTCAAAGATATTTTTGTTGATGTGTTTGAAACTTTGAGATTACATTGATCTTTCTGAAGGTTGAGAAATTAGCACTGTTTCACCAAAGTCACTCTAAGGATATCTGCTATTTTTGCTTCATTTCACACATCATGTGGTGATTCTTGAAGGTGTAGTCTATGACATATAGTGACATGATTATGCAAAGATTGCCAAATATGTTTTAGACAAAGATTCATTACCAAGAAGCTCGAATAACCTTCCATGATAGACAGTAAGATAAAATATTTCAAAGATTTTGATTTAAAATAATTAGATTTTAGAGGTGGCTGCATATGTTTTATACACATAGCATTTTGCACACAATTCTTTCTTTCAATGAAGTCAAAAAGGAGAAATGCATTGTCCAAAACCTACCAACATTAAAGAGAAGCTCACAGACTTGAAACCTACCTGTCTCAACAAGAATGAACTTAGACATACTAATTTAACATTTTACTGTTCTGTTTTCTTTCTTTCTTATCACATGTGTTCTTTCTCATATTCTAGTTTTAAAAGTACAGTCTTATAAGATTTATAATGATGGGTCTTTTCTTTTTCTTTTTTTTGTTAACTTATTGTCTGGCTATAAACCCATGATAAATTTCAGACATAAAATGTGCCAAAGTCTACAAACCTAGTGGATCACCACATGGGATGAATAAAAAGCAGAGCTGCTATTTATCTGCCCTTGGAACTAATTAGGAACTGCAGCTCCTGGATCCCTTATACTCTTGATATTCAAGCACAAACAGAACCCAGTTACACTTCAGGGTGTCTTCTTATGTCTCACTTGTTATTAATTTCTCTCTAAAATGCTTCTCTTTGCTCTAAACTGTAGACCAAAGGGATTTAGATGTTACCCCGATCCTCCTAAGTTCCAGGTAGCAATATGGAAAGGGTTAACTGCATGCATATATAGGATACAGGCTGACCTCCTGCCCCTCAGCAAAGAAAACATTCATTTTTACCAGCTTAGCTTGAGTTGATCCTGCTTTGTATTGAGGGAAACCGACCTTTGGAGCTCCCTCCCAGCCCTGTTCTCTCTGATTTCCTTCAGGGAAAAGGAAGCTATCCAAAGCAATTTAGGGTGGGGTCTCTGGAGAATGCAGTACACTTTCTGCAAAGGGCAAAGCAAGGAAGAACTCATTCTGCTAAAGTTATTCAATGCTATCCCCTGCCAACATTTACTTAATTATCTTTCTGTTCTATAATGGCAATTGAGTTACGGCTCTTTCCTGGAACTTCTATATCCTTCCCTAGTGAATGTGTTTGTGTGTGTATTTTAAAGAAGAATAAATTGAGTCCAATCAGTTCTGCTTTGCTCAAGGCAGAATTTATGATGGCCTTGTTGGAGAAAGAAGCCATGAGGCAGGAGAGGACAGTACTGCTGCTATATTTTAGCTGCTAAATATGCATCATAAAGGGAATGCTCTTCTCTCCATACTCTTCAAAAATCTGTCTCAGGGATATTGTTGCCACTTGTCAGTATCATGCACTGCCTAAGTGTTTAGTTCCTCTGTACTTACTCAGCTGCTCCAGATTATCTTAGTCCTCATGAACTGCCATTCACCCAGACCTCAGGCACACAGATTTGGTGTTTCAACTTCATTCCCTCACTGCAGAGTCGATTTGATGCCATATAAAATGGAAGGGTGATCCTCTGCACAGCGCTTCTGCCTGGTGAACTGAAGGCATCATTTTCTCTATTATCCACTTTTTCCTGTTACTTTGAAGACAGCTGGATGGGAATCTTCTCAGCTAGTTGTAGTGCTAGTAAAAGGGAAGGTACTCAGTCTAGCTTACTATTCATAGCTCTCTCTGTCATCAGTAGGGAGACTCAGGCATCCTTGTAGGCCAGTGTATGTCTCCTCTTGCAGCACAGAATGATTCACTGCACGGGGCACCTGACTGACTCCCCATTGATGATACAGCAAGTGGAGATGCCTGGAGCAAACCTGATGTCTGAATTTTGCTGGTTCAGTTTAAGTGAGCTGAATTTATCCCCCAGTTATGTGCCTGACAAATAAGAATGGGCTGACTTCTCCAGAGATATTTGAAGGATATGTACACTCCGAGTTGTTGCTCAGTATTTCAGTGAGACCACAGTAGATTCTGAGGATTTGTATCTTTTTCTCCCCCAAGATCTCCTAGTTGATATTGCAAGCTGCTATCAAAGTCAGTTCAGGCCTCACTTTCATAGCCTACACTTACATAATTACAAAAATACTGCTCCTGCAACAACTCTAAGAAAGCCATCAGCCATCAGCTGAGTGTATGAGTAACAGCATAAAAGAAAAAAAATCTATAATCTCTTTACTTGCTGGAGATTTTTGAAAATTAGGACACATGGGAACACGAAATTTCAAGTTTTAGAGGGTTCTGCCAGTGCTAATTTTTCAAGATTATTTTCCTAAATTATTGTTAACACTTGTCTGCAGCATGAGGAGACCTCAGGTTGGGATAAAGATCTGCTGTGCTGCCCTTTACCAGAAGAGAATGCAGTCATGGCAACATAATGCAAGTAAAGAAAGAAAAAATGAAATATTTTTCCAGTTACTGATCGTGTGATCAGGAAAAAAAAAAAAAAGCCATTTAAAGAAACACTTGACAGCATTCCCTCCAACTCCCTAGCAATGACTATTTTCCAGCTCCCAAACAAGAGACAGAGTGTAAATGAATACAGGCCCAAGGTGCCTTTGCACTAATCCTCAAGTCCTAGGGTTATTTAGCTTTAGTTTTATTTAGTGTCAAGTTTTACTTCTATAAAGAGAAAAGAGGAAAAAAAAAAAAAAAAGAAAAGAGAAAAAAGAAGCTGATGAATTTTCCTTTTCTTATGGAATGCAATGCCAGTACCTGTTGAGCTGCATCTTCATCGCTGCCTTGGGGGTATTTAATTTCATGAATCTGATTAAATTATTCTGCTTTCAGTATTTCTTTAATATTGCTTTATAAAATATACTCTTAGTGGCTTCAGTAGTGAGAGCACTTGCTGTAGTTTCTTTAAAGCTTGCACTGTCCCTCTTGAGACTGGGGGGAAGAGCCCTTATTAAAGAGTTCAGTCATAAAAGCTTCTTCCGCTAGGAGAAGCACTTTGAAACAACTGAAACGCACACATACTTTTTCACTATGATTACACAGGCACCAGTACTAATGCCTTTCAGTGTACTATATAGCCATCTATGATTTGATTGTCAGAAAACATCTTTCTGAAGAAATTTCAGAACATTGTCGTTTGAACAGAGTCTCTAACTGACGGGAGACCATTTTACCTGCCCCCCCCCCCCCCCCCCCCCCAGTGGTGAATACCTCGAATTTGCTCTTTGGTGAAATGTTGCATTTTTATATCATGGGGCTTTCTAAGGGTCTGACCTTTTGTAGGGTGAGGCACTGCACGAACATTCAGTGAGGGACTGTCCTGGTGGCAAGGACAGCATAGACCTCATGAGCAGCATGGATAAAATCAAAGTGGATAGAAAAAAATGGAGAGAGGGGATTAAGTAAGGCCAAAGTGAGTGCCAAAGGTGAATGGCAGAGCTGAGGGGAAGAAACCTTTCCTTTTCCCCACCTCCCTAGTACTGCTGTACTGTTCCTAGTTAAGGGTCCTGTTAAAATAGAAAATTAGCTGCCCTGTTGCTGTACTGTGCACCTTGATCTGCTATTAATTCTGGCTATGGGGGCTGAGGACACTGGGGCTTCAAAAATTACATAAGAGTTTTAGGAGCAAAAATTCCAAGGCAAGTCTTTGAAGCTGAAATGGAAGAACTCAGCCCCTTTCTTTCTGTGCATTACCCAAACATAAAACATGAATACAAAAAGCATGAACAAAAAATTATATCATGTACTGTTACTAGAGTATATACCAATGTACTGAAAAGCTTGTGCAAACAGTATGAAAAAGCCAAAAATACAGACTGTGGCTCCTGATCAGTCTCTATCCTCCTCAGTCTGATCACATACTCACAGAAATTTCTGGTTTTTATATCACTTTGATGCATGCAGTGTGATGTGCAGGAAAACACAGCCCTGTCTTCTACCTGCTTCTTAACTGGGAAATCATCCATCTTATTGCTTCTGATGAAAGCCCTTTATTGCTATTAAATGTCTGCAAATAACTCCTAAATTGCATTGCTTCTCTGAGAGGCACTTATTATATACATGTATAAATGTATATAATAATTGTTAGGAACAACTCACGCATCTACTGCTGGTTTGCAAGATAAATGACATTAATCAATAGGATGCCTACAGAACTTTTGGTGAGTCATTTGTTATGCTAATTGAACCACTTAAAGTAAACTGTCAATGAATAGAGATTTTTGACAGCTGAGATGAGACGTGGGGCTAATTAGTCAGTTGCTATTAAAAAAAAAAAAAAAAAAACCTGCCCAATTTTCATAATGTAATGTTTAAGAGAGAAGATAATGTTAATCATCTGACCAGACCTCTCTCCCAGAGGATATAGTAGCAAAAGGCACAACCCATCACAAAAATCAAGTTTCTCTCAGAAGCAAACAAAACAAATGGCTGGCTGCACAGAGATGACAACCTTTGCAAGAGAGTTGATGTGTCCCATAGGTTACAGCAAACTTTTTAATTAATACACAAAAGCCCAGCTTCTGCTCTACATTACCTGTGTCCTTTTACATCAATCCCCTTGTTTTTGCTCAAAGTGTTTTGCATTCATGCTGGCAGCAATGAGATCATTGGGTCTGACTGTGAGGCTTAGTCCTAACCTACAAATCAAATGGATTGATCAGATACGCACACTGTCTAGAAGTCATGAGTAGCATTTTGGCAGCCCTTTGGAGTTGGGTTGAAGAGGATGTAGACACATGAAGCTGCGACTGACATCACATGATAAACTTCAGAATGTTGCACCTCTCCTTCTGTGATAGTTTCCATTTGCAATCCCTTGTTTCTCAGTGCTGCCACTTTCACTCTTGAAATTGCAGAAGCCACAGCAGCAGCAGGATTCAGAAAAGAAGCCTTTCAGTCTTGAGCACAGCAGAAACTTTCTAATTCTAACAGAATTAGAAATACTTTGAAAGAAATTACTGTTCCTTATGTACCCAGCTGCTGTACAGTATAAATAGTTAGTCTATAAATACTTAGTCTGATTCCACTGAGGCATGCCAGAACCCTTGATGCCTTAAACAGGTCTGGGGCTTGCTCCTCTTAGTGCATTCCACCCCGAGGTGGCCACAACTCTGTGGATGAACAGTGACTCTGGCACTGTATCAAATGTCAGTAGCAATCACCAGTTACCAATTTCCCACTAAAATTCTCTCTTTTATGATTGCCAGAAAGGTCCTTAAGACAATTTACCTTTAGTAGTAAATTTCCATTATTAACGGCAATCAGCAAGGTTGTGTGGAGTCAGAGCTGTCTCCTGTGCCCAGGGCAAGCATTGGAAGGAAAATAAAATAAGCTAACCAGCCAGTCATCTAAAGTGCTGCCATTCAAATTTTCCTTAAAGTAATAGGATAAAATAAAGGCAAATTCTTGAACATATAGAGGAAAAAAAGCAACTGTGAGTCAGAAACTTCCATCTTGATTTCCTTGTGGTTTTATAACTGTTCTTGGAAATTACTGGACTTCACAAAGCATATTTAGAAGAAAACTGATTTTTGTAGTTTTAAATTTTCAGGGTTTTAAAGTTAACTGCATGGTACAGGTACTTGAAGTTAATACGTATCAGTAACCAAGGGAGAAGTATTCAAAGCATCTTTTCAAAGTGCTAAGTAACAAGAAACTAGCTAATGTATCACATAAAATGTCAACAGTACTGTAGAATGGCCAGGCTTCTTTGTCATTTTCTTAGCCTATTTGTGTATATGCACCTATGTCTCCACCATGATAGTACCTATATTTCTATGCTCCATAGCAATATTAAAAAGTTAAAGAAATTATTTCTGTGGGTTGGCTGTTGCCATTTTTCTGTCACTCTGGCACTGCCCCTGAACATACTGACACACAAAGTCATGTGTACACATGTTATTCAACAGACTTTGACTAAGATACAATGGACTGCGTTTCCAGGAGCATTAGAAACAGCACCCATCTTTAGCATGTACCCAAGTCAACCTCTAATTCTGCAAAATAAATGTCAAAAATGTCACAAATTAGAAACTAGTATTTTCACAAGCCCAGAGTGCTGAGATGTTTTTTGCTGCTGCTTGTAGATGGAAGGTAGGGTGACACAGACTTCACCACAAGGGAATGTTCAGCTTTTTCCAAGGCAATTCAGCTTAAGCAAGCATGAAGCACAAGCCTCATCACCCAAACCTCCAGACCTAGTTAATCTGACAGGTCTCAAATAGATCAAAGCCTATGAGCTCTTTCATTCCTCTCTGCTTTCTGGTGTCCTGGCACTTAGTGTCTTGCCCTGTCGGGAGCGCTGTCGGAGTTGGAGTGGGTGATGTCCTGTGAATTGAAGGGTTACTGAGGGCTGGGAAGTGTGAAGTAGACATGGCAAGTTTTTGGATTGAGTTAACAAACTGAACAATCTGTGAGGCAAGGGAAACTAAACAAGACAAAGCAAAACAAAAAAAAAAAGTGATGTTTTCAGAAGCACTGAAGCCTTTGCCTCCAGTTGAGAGCAGCTTGCCATGGTGTCAAAGAGATGAGAAACCACTGTAGGATGGGTCTCTGGCAGACATTCAGACACAGACTCAAATCTGTCCTAGGTCCAGCTGATTCTTTGAGTGTATCCTATGCTGTGGCTTGCTCAGAGCTCAGGCATGGCCTTCAATTGCTTAGGACAGTTTTCTTGCCCAGAACCTAGCTGATTGCTCGAGGATCTTTCAAATCCAGTTTTACATGATTCCGTGCAGGAAGATTTATCTCAGTCAGGGACTCTTCTATGTTCCCCTTTTTAATCAACAGAAGATACAAATCTTTCAGGGCCTCCTCTGGCCATTTGTCTCTGGTTTTAGGAACTTCCATTTTTAGCTTTTGACACCAGCATTGTGCTTTTGCAAATGACAACTTTTGAAAGAATGAAGGAAAAACTTTTTTGTTTTAAACTCTCCTTACATCCTTGCTCTATGCTACAGCAGCTTAATGCTATATTGGCTATCAGGAAATTTGTTGGTTTAAAGAACAATCAAATTTCAGACTTTTCCATCTGAAGAAAAAAACCACACACATTTTGATGCAGGGTTTTGATTCAGAGAACTACTTATTTTTGTTTAAAAAGAGGCTGATTTGGCTGATCCTTGTTCACAACTGAAAACCTTGACCTTCATCTACTGTTTGTTTCTTTTCTTTTCCACTAATGCTGAGCAACTTAGAAAGAGATTCATGAATACAGTGGGCTGAGGAATATGAAACCCAGGGCAGAAGGCAGAGGTGTTCATGTGTGGAGTAGGAAATGAGATTTCCTTCACCTTTACCAAGTACAAGGATTTTAAATCTAAACATTGGTATCTATATGTGTTGAGAGAATCCTGCCTAAGAATATTCTTCTGGAAAACTCCAAATACTTCTTCAGCTGAACTCCAGTTTTATAATGTATGCATGAGAAGTGAGACTATGCCTTGAAATCTGGGTGGACTTGAAATCTGAAGTAGCCTTAATCTCTTTAATGACCTCAACTCCCCCAAATTTTGCTGAGAAAAAAAAAAAAAAAAGAAAAAGAAATGGGTGTGAAAAAAGATCCAACTTTACAGCCTTGACCTATTTCTAATCCTGTTCTGATTGCTATTTACTGGGCTCCTTTCCAAACATACTGTTTACTTTAGGGCGGATTTTTCTCCATCCAGATTAAAATTCCAGTGAGTTTCCCTCACTCCTTTAGACTGTAACCCCAAATGGGCCATGGTATTTTATTCAGAATACAGTAGCTGGATAATGATGCTCTCAGCAACTTGCAGAATCCAGGCAATTTGTATATGAGGAGCTCATATGCACACAGAAACACACGGGAACTCATGCATACGGCCCTGCAAATTGCCTCATGCACACACACACACACAGACACACACAGAGAAAAATGTGCTCCATGAATATGCCCACGGTTCCTTCTATGCCATGCACATATGGACTAAACAATTACACTC
This sequence comes from Vidua macroura, assembly GCF_024509145.1. Lineage (NCBI taxonomy): Eukaryota > Metazoa > Chordata > Aves > Passeriformes > Viduidae > Vidua > Vidua macroura. The sequence goes on from NC_071611.1 coordinate 6,930,563, forward strand.
ACCTATGAGCCTGTCACAAGGCAACAGAAATGCCAGCTGCCTTTGAAGTTTCCCGAAGAGCAGGAAAACGAGTCAACAGTGCTGGCCAACATCACATCATTAATCATCTATTAGCCGAGGTTGTGTGCTCCTGTCACCTGTCACTTTGTAATGCATGCAAATCACTCCAAGAGTAACATTTTCAGCCTGACATTTCCAGGGCCAGAGCTGGGATCAACCTGCTCTTTGTATTCAAGATTAAAAGGAAGTAGAGAAACAAGTGGTGAGATTGTTGGAAATACGAGGGAAAACGAGAAATAAGAAAGGTAATGAAAAATTGGTCAGGAGAAGTAAGTTTAAAAATAGAAAGCTAAATTTGTGAGGTTTTGCATATGACCAGGAAATACTCGGTTTAAAATCATACCTCTGCTCTATAGCTCTTAAAGAACTGAACCATAAAAATTACAGTGTTTTCCTGATAAACTATGTAGAAAGGGAGAATACTTTCTGTATTTTTTTCTTTATTTGTAACTTACAAATTTGAAACCTGATCTAGTTTTAGAAATCTCTATCTGAACTGTTTGCTATAAGTTCCCATTACTGCCAATGTATGATTTTTTTTTTTTTAACACAATTCCCCTATATCTGTTTTGGATGCATACGTTAGTAAGAAATAAATTGCTGAAGTGCATGGAAATGTATAATGCTCTTGTTTGTCTAGCAAGGGAGTCGAGGGTGACTTGGTGAGATACACATAGATACAGGTATCTATATTTACTGAGTTAAGTCTCATCCCTACTGATTTTTAACTCAGTTTGATTTCTGATGATTCAGAAGGGACAGAAAGTGTGATACCAACCCAACTTCCTCAATTATTTTTGTCATAATTCTTGGAAAGGTAGGATAATATAAACTCCTCATATCCTAGATATGACCTACCTAAAAATGCCACAGTAAGTTTTGAATATCTTTATAATACACAGTGCTGATTAACCAGGAATTTTTCACTAAATTAGTGTTGGATGACCACCTTCTCCAGAAAGGGCCACTCTTCAACTTACAAACTTCCCCTGCCACTTAAATTCTCTTTGGACAGGTTATACCTGAACAAACGCCAGTGTTTAAAACCGTCTCTATTGTGCTGATCCACAACTGACTGTTAAGAGAAAAAGATGAGTTTGGGGTTAAACAAATTCCAGTGTTAAATAAATACCTGAGAAAAACCAGGTGGAGATACCCAGTAGTTCAGTAGAGGTGTTCAGATTTGTATCTCCAGACAGGCACTAGTTAACACCTTCATATCTGTCTTTCCTAAGACACTCATGTTAGCTTTCTCTCCAACCCCCTCCTTCCTTGTTATCATTACTTTCCTTTTCACTATTTTCATTTCTTCTTCATTTGGCCCACTTTGGCAAAATACGTCTGCCATTTCCCATGTCCATCCTTATATGGATGAACATGTTAGAGAAAATCATCCTTACATGAATGAGCATGGCATCAGTGTCAGCAAAGAATACCCTCTGACTGAAAAAAATATAAGGGGTAACAGTCATCTCAGCTGTGGCTCCCCTCTTGCAGGGATGGTGGTGCTCTCTGCCATGCCATATCTCACTACCCCAGAAGGCAGACACAGATTAATCCTGCATGTACTGATGGGGAAGTAATACTGGGAAACTGGAATAAGGCATCAGCAGTCCTCACCAAGATTCAGTTACCTGTTTCCTGTCTTTGTCTTCTGAAGAAACAGAGTACAGAAATTGTCTTCCTCATTTAAAGCCTACATTTTCTTCACTTTCTCTACTGAGATAAATCAGCTTTATTCTTTACTTTCTTTCTGGGGTGTGAAAGGATATACCTTTCTGCAGGGAGCAGCAGGGACATGTCTCATCTGTGGAGTCTAAATTAGGGTGCAAAACTCCAAGGATGGAGAGGCAGTATCCTCAGCTAGCCCACAGGATGTGTATTTGCAGGAGATTTTGAGGCTTATTTCTTTGGATAGATAAACTGCAGATCATGAAGGCAATTAATCATGGACTCATGGACGAGTACATCTGGAAGGGACCTCAAGAGGTCATCACATCCATCCCCCAGCACGGAGGCAGGATAAATGTGCACAGACCATCCCTGACAGATGTGTGTCTGCTTCTCTCTGCTTCCACTCTGGATGCTTGCACACCATTATCCATCTAGAGAAGAAGCAGATTTAAAGTTATGAGGAGAGGCAGAAAATATCACTTTTTAAGCCTGAAGATTTCCCCCTTAGTATCTCTGGGGGCTTGAATCCAGTTTTGGCAAGAGGAAGATCCAATCCTCACTGTAAAATCTTGTGAAGGGAAGGCGGTGTGAGCAATTTGCTCGTTTTGTAGCCCAGGTTCCGCTCCAAGATGTAAGACCTTTTTGATTGCTAGTTCAGTAGAAAAGCTCAAAATTAAATCTTATCTGGATGTATGCATGTGTAACAGAAAAAAAAAAAAAGAGAGAACAAAGGAGGAGGAGGAAAAATTAAGTAAAAGAGAAAGAAGAGACAGAGAAAGAGACAGAAGGGACAGAAAAAGATGAAATGTATAAGCCAAAAGGGAAAACACAGAGGGGCAGGGACTAACTTGAACGGAGAAATGAAGAAACAGGAGGAACATAGGACATACAGGCTGAAGTGAGAATGTAGAGAGATGTAGGATTTTAAGCTGGCCATATCTAACAGAGAGATCAGAGAGACTTTTTGTTGTTGTTGTTGTCCTTAAGTGACTTCTCCCACTGGCTAACATCTCATTTTATGGCAGGTAAATAAGCCTGCCTAATTGGTCCCTTGTTCAAGAATGGGAATATCGAGCTGAGCCTGCTCCTTCTGAAGTGGGATCTTGTCCAATTTATGGTCTTAGCAGATGTGATCTCTTCAGGGTTCCACTGTAATGATAAATTGAAACATTTGAATGCTGCGTTCCCAGGTCTGGGCATCCAGCTTTGCAAGTGGGGAGAGAGGATCTGATCAACTTTCCTTCTGAAATGACAAATTGTGGTTTCCAGAAACATGACTTAGTCCCATTTGCAAGCCTAACAGTTGTGGAGGCCAAAAGTGGGCTGGGTGAAGGAGGATGCACCAAGGTCACTTGAGTTTGAAGGACTCTGGTCCAGGAGAAAAGCTCTCCTTTGAGAAGGAAAGTTGGGAAGTGCACCTTGACTCAGAAGCACTTTAAATTAAGGTGACACTTACAAACACTTTATTAATAATTAATAAGTGATTAATGAAAATTACTTTTTAGCTGATAAATTGCTTGAAGACACATTAGAGCATGTTTCAGAAAGACATGGATAAATATTTTTATGCATTCCCATTTATAAATGCTTAGTAATGGGCTCTCAACTTTCAGGTGTCTCGGCATCATTTATCCCCATCATGCTGGTGGCATGCTATAGAGACATCTTATAATCATTTATTTTCAAAATCTGTTCCTATTAATCATGTATTAATTATTATTAAGAAAACATTTGTGCACACTTCTCTTAATCTGAATTCTTGCTTGACTGCTTTTCCTAGAAGTGTGGAGAAACACCCAGCTTGAACAGTTCATCATGTACTCCAGAGCCAGACAGGTGTAAAATGGTAGTTCATGAGACTCTCAACTCACTCCAGCTAAGAACTGAGTCTAGCCTGCTCTGCCCAGGCTTTATTTTTCCCTGTGGTTCAATGGGAGGACCTACAAGGCTGCATATGCATGGCTATCAGTGCTGCAGCACTGCCCTTTCTGTAGTGTCTGGGCATTACAGCATGGGAGCTCACTGCTGAAATCCATCCTCCTGTGAACAGACCAGTGTGTTTTCCTCCTGTGTGGTGGGTGACGAACCAAAGCACAGATGCACAGAACTCCAGACCTTGGAAATTTTTTAGGCACCTATGGAAATTAATGAGCTTGCAGCTGAAAATGGCTAATGACTTATCCACAGCTCAGTCCCATGCTGATTCTTCACCTACTGGGTTGTTCTGCTGCAAGGTCAGGATTGGTCTGTCAGTGAAGTGTATACAGAGAGAGGGAGGAGACAGGCTGTGTAAATTCTTTACACAGGGCTTTGACTGAAGCTGTTCCTGACAAAAGTTAGAGCAGTGTGAAGGCTACTGTTATTTATACCAGCCTTAAGGACTGAAACAACATAGGGATACCTAAGTCTGTCATGAGGATGACTGTAAAATTGTCCCTAAATTACTCCATGAGTTTGCAGAGCCAGGCTGATTATTTCACTAACTAGCAATAGAGCAGTAGACAGGACTACCAACTGATGGTTTTCTAAGGTGTTTAAATCCATGAATCCTGAGTCTGAGCACAGAGTCTCTTTGAGAGACCTCAATATCAGCCTAAGAGATGGGAGACTAAAAGAGTAAATTGTTAAGACCAGGTACTAGAGACAACACTTCCTCCATACCTTGATCTTCCAATTGGCCAAGGGCTGGAGGATCTCTGCTCTGTCCTACTTGGATCAGATAAATCACAAATAAAAGCTGTCTTAGTTTAGAACTTTCTTCAAATAAGAATATAAATTTATTCACTATGCATTTAATGGTGGGAGGGGGTCAATATTCAGAAACACTTCCACCTTTCCAGGAATTTTTTTTTGAAAATCACATATTCCTCAGAAAATTAAAAAACAGCAGAAACTATTTCCTTGCAGCTTCTTGTGATTACTTTCTCTCATGTCTGTCAAGCTGCAAATGAAACCTCCTGTGTCAACTGGTTCAAAGTTATTGAGGGAAAAGGAAAAGAGAGAGAGATGTAAATAGACATTAAGATATAGAAGAACCACTAAATTCCTTAGTTCTTGAGGAAACCAAACTAAAAATAATTTGAAAATTAAGTCAAAGTTTCCTACGTCTGTCCCTGGTGCCTATGCAGAGCTCTGTGACAACAGACCATTGTGCAGGACACAACAGCCCTGTGACTCCTGAATTGAATTTGTTCTGCCTGTTCATGGCCAGTTTGCACTCAATTTTTATGCCTGTTGCATAGAAGAATCATTTTTCACAGACAATGATTTCTCCATGAGCCGCTCTGGAATATGCACAGTGCAGTGACTAGCTGAATTCATAATTACCAATTCTCCTACTAGAAACACACAACTGCAAAAGTTATGCTCTTCCAGGCAGAGAACACAAACAATTTATCTGCCTGCCTAGGTGCTTGTATTCCCTGTGCCAGGCTGTGGAGTGCCTCTTGATCATAACTTGACCTACTACCTCAAAACCTGTAGAAAATCAGAAAAATATTAACTGAATGGCCAGTTGTGGGGCAGGGACAAGACAAGGAACAGGACAAGCAGACTTGGCAGAGCTAGGAATTGAACTAAGGTCTAAAACCTAGTACCCATCTTGGCAGCTAAACTCCTTCTATGATCAAAATCTTCCACTACAACAGGGTATTGAATGTTTTGCCTTGATGACAAATGGCTGTCACTTGGCTGCAGTCCAAGAAATGTCTCTCCCATTCACCTTTGTGAATAACTCTTAAAAAAAAATAGCCAGTACCTAATCAAAAAATAATTCTGAGAGAGCCTATGTATGAGACCAAAAAAAAATATCTCAGTCTCTCAGTCTTTTTCTCAACTCCCCTGCTGTGACTGATTTTTAGACTATCAGTAATACCTATAATACCAGTATTACAGGACACTCTGTTGCCTAGAAAGTAGAAGAAAAATATAAGAAGAAGCAAATCTGCATTATGTTCCCTTTTTTGTTTTTCCATTGGGGGTGCTGCATGGCTTGTGTTATTCACTTTCCCTCTGCCTACCTGTAAAATTAAAGTAATTTGGGGAAATTTGCTGAAAACTACTTCCCACAGAAGGTGTGTAAGGCCTGTGTGTTTTTAATCACACCCATCTGGAACTGTTATGAAAGGATGAGGGAAGGGCGGGTGCGCACAGATAAAGAAATGCACGTGGTGAATACACGTGGAGAGCTTGGGCGGCAAAGGAGTCTGGGGTTTGTCTCAGCGCAGGGGCTGCAAGGAGCAAGCCTGCATCATCAGGCAAGAGGGAGAGATTTAGAGGTCTCTGATAGTCACACAGGTCAGTCAGACCATGGCTGCTGACACTGTGATCCCTCCTGCAGAGTAGCCATCACACATTCCTGCTCCGGGCAAACACTGGAAGTGCCTGGTCTGAACTCCCTTCTCATTATCAGGGCTGACGTGCGCTCCAGTCCAACACACCTGAGTGACAGAGGCTGGAAAAACCCTTGCATTGTTTATAAGATGTTTATAAGATGTTCTGGGGGTAGCTAGCAGTATGTCATGTCTCTGCAGGTATTATGAGAAAAGAAGCAGAGACACAGGTGATTACAAAAAGATTCAGAGATGTAACTTTCCATCCAATTCCATCAGCCCCATCTCTCTTTAATATTTAGCTATTTCTCAATAAACTAAATTGATAGCAGAGTCTCTCCTGCCGAGTATTTAAAATATCTGTGTCTATGTTATATACAGATTGCTCCTTATTTCTTTCCCTCCTTATATCATTAAACTGGTGTTGTGTCTGCTGCTCTGTAAATGTGTAAATGGCAGCTTCTCTTACTGATAGTGGAAAAGTTTGAATAGTGTGGTTTTGCCATAGATGAAGTAAGGGAGAGGGAAGAGGAGGACTGTCTGCATGTCTACTGGGTGATGAGTGCGTGGTTGCGGGTGTTAAAGCAGAAACTATTTCCTCAGAGTCTTGGTGGTATGTTCTTTGACAGCCTCCTACACCCATGAAAATGTTTATGTGTTTAAATTCTTCTTTAGGACCCTAATCTTTTTTCCTTATACAGGGCATAAAATATCTAAATGGAAGGCAGGGACCTTTATGTCTTTTCAGATCATTTGAGTTTCTCCCTTCCCAGAGAGTTAATTTTTGCGCATGGGGAGTCTTGTCGTGGATCAGGGGTACAGAAGTGCCTGAGGAGCACACAAATGTACAGAGGAATGTGTGATTGTTCTGCTGAGGCACACACAAGAGCAACAGCCTGTGCACAGCATCATTTCTGGCCAACACAGGGGCTCCTCCAAGCAAGGAGTCAGGCTGGGGGATACATCCCCTTGCAGGGGTTCTGAGGTGTCTCACACAGATACAGGCACAGGCACACGGCCCGCAACCCACAGCAGTTCAGCCTGTGGCAGAGCACACAGCTGCACTGAGCAGGAATGGGTTTGGGGCACTTCAGTGTATGGGCAAAATGTGGCATACAACAGGAGAGCACCCACTGCAAGTGAGATGGATGAGTCACCTGGTCAGGGACTTAGAGTGGATTTTTCCAGCCTTTGGGAATCCAGGCATATCTCTACTTCATAAAAAACTTGAGGAACTGCTCGAATCAAGGGGATGCTGTCTATACTTCCAGGATTCTGCAATTCCACATGTGTAGATACCCACATTTGTATCTAATGGAGACAAAACAATATGCAGACAAGAACTTCCCAAATAATTAAGTCCACAATAAGCTATCAATCAATACAGAAAATCATACCTGTTCAGCCTCCTTGGGAGAGACATACCCAAGGCCCATCTGTTCAATGATCTAAAAGTGAATGCTTGGAAGAGGCATTTAAAAAACAAATGTAGCATGGAGTGACGCCTCCCTACATTAGCCTACTCCAAGGTTCTTGCAAACACAAAACCACAGGATGTCCAAAACCTTTTCTGTTTAAGGTATACCAGAAAGTATAATGTTTTCTTGTGAGGTCATCAAGAAACACTTTTAAGATTCATAGCATTTTTCATTTAACCTTTGAGCATGGACTAAAATTTTCTTTTAAAGTAGGCTTGATTTGCGCCTGTGCAAGTATATGCTTAAAGTCATGATGATACAGCTTCCAAGCTTCTACTTAAAGCCTGTGATTGCCAAAGAAAGTGGTGTGAATGCAGGTGATAGGAGAGGTTTTCTAGAGGCAGGTGCTCTAAAGAGAAGCTGAAGAAGCCACTCTGTCCTGGGGCCAGATTCTGCAACTGGAGTGACTTGCATGTCATCTGCACTCTCATGTTGCATTTCCATTTCCAGGAAGCTCTCCTAATATTCCACCTTTGCCTCTTCATTATAGTAGCTCTGGTTATAATTAAACTCTTCTTTTAAGCAAGATACCAAATCCAGCCTGCAAAAAATATTCATCGGCAATTTCCATCTGTGTTAGCAAAGATTTCCATTCACTTTGTCTCCTGCCTTACCCCACCCCCTCTGAACACCTCTTTGGAAAGCTTTAGTATGCACACAAGGAGGCTTCATCTTCCTCTGGGTAGATGTAATTTTAGCCTCATGGCAGCTGAGAACCATGAATGGGGCTGTGGTTGTTTCTGGAACTGCTGTGGAGGCAGAAGCCTGATGTTGGTCAGAGAAGGGCTGTGTGCCAGGTGGCCTCATCATTTAACCCTTTCACACGCTCAGTCACAAGGTGTCTGCAAAGCCTTTCTGACCAAGCAGCCTCTGGCAGTGCTCTACTGAAGTCTGTTTACTTGCTAAAGGCAAAGCTGAGGGGCAGCCTCACTGCCAGTAGTTTTCCAGGCATGGACAGCCTGGTTGCACTTAGGAAGGTATCCAGGGACGCTGGCTGCCCTTTTCCCTCAAAGCCAAATATGCTCATCCTTGTGCTAGCATTGTCCATTATGCAGTTGGCAGTAGTGCTCCCAAAGGCTTGCAGTGAAACACCTGATCCTCAGGTGGGGATAAAAAACCCCAGCAGAATAATTCCACTGACTTCAACAGGGCTGTGTCACTCCATGCCAGCTGAGCAACTACATCAGGAGACCTTAGAGTCACTTGAGAGGCTGGGAAATCACAAACTCTTAATGCTGTCTGAATAGTTCACTGACCTGAGAGGGAGACTGGATGTCATTGTCTCCAGAGCCAGGATATTCACCAGTTTCCAGGGATAAGCAGTACTGTTTGTATCAGGACAAGTGCATCACGGCACAGTGTTGTCACCCACTGTAAGAGATGTGGTTCTCCCTGCTTTCCCCAGGGTGTGTCAGGTACTCAGAAATGTGTAACCAAGAGGTGGGAGTCACACTCAATGCCCACCCAGCCTGTACTTGCACATCCTTGCTCCTCTGTTTCACCCTGGAAAGGGAGTGTCCATCACACACAGTCGAGAGAGAGAAATATAAGTCAGTGTAAATAAATTGTGCTTCCAGCTCCATTGCCAAATAGAACAGGGCTAATTTGCCTTTCTTCTAACAATTCACAGCCTTTAGAAGCAATTTTTGCACTGTTTTCAGAGATTTCTTAAGATTTTCTTGAATCTAATTATAATTTTATTCCCCAGAAGGTTCTGTGGCAAAGAGTTCCTCCAGTAAAATGTACAAGGCATAAATAAGCAATAATTCTTTGATTTCAAATATATTTTAACTTTTTTAATATTAAAAGTAAGTGAATCTTGACTGGCTGTTTAAAAATCCTTTTGACATTTCATTTTTTTATATAAATCAATTTGATTTCCATTCTGTTTTGTCATTCATCCTGGGGTACCTAGACCATTTCATCTTCCCCATCCTATAGAAACTATCCTTTCCCCCTGATCTTTAAAGCCATCTTTTCTCTGCCCTTTCTAGTTTTACTTTACTCTTTTTCTATCTTTCTGGTGAATTCTGTCCACCATCATAGGAGACAGAGTCAAACTCATTTAAGGATCATGACTTTTGAATATAATTTTGTTGCCTTTCTAATTCTATTAAAGGACTCTGTGCTCATAGTTCACCTTCCAAGAGGAGCTGGGGGGGGGGGGGGGAATTGCAAAAAAATATATGGGTTTTATTTTTGTTTTCAAGCAATTATTTAAAAGGAACAAAAGAAAACAAAAACAAAAACAAAAACACACAAAAAAAACCTGAAACCCACCCCAAAAATGTTACCCCCACTTTTGTCTTGGATGGATGGGTGTTTTTGCTGTCAGGCTAAAGCCGAATGCACAGCTCCAGGGCATTGTTCCAATATTTCAGTTCTTCAGCTAGGTGATACTTCTCGAGTGTTTGAACAAGAGATGCATCAGAGAGTGGGGGAAGGAGGGGTGGAGAGGGAAGAGTCTGTCAGCAAGAGGCCCCATGCTAATCTTCTCCTTCAAGACGGGAGCCTTTTGGAAACCTGTTTTAATATTCATGGTCTTTAGGTAAATAGTCTCTGAGTCAGGCTGTCAGTTTCTGCAAATGTGGCTGTCTTGCTGAAGCTACTGCACATTTATCAGTGAGTAAACAGTGACAGGAGTAGGGGGATTAGAGAATTAAATTAGTGTGTAACCACTCTCCTTCTCAAGTTTTTGGCATTACCTCGTGTGTGTTTTGTTCCAAGTTTTTTCTAGGTTGTATTTTTTTTTTTTTTGTTTTAATCTCTGTCTCTCTCTTTCTCCCTTCCTTCCTTCACACACACCCATGTCACATACTTACTTGAAATCACTGAGATTTAGCTTGTTCTCCATTTTTTAAAATTGTGTTTGTTTTAATTTAATTTTCCATCAAAATGAAGTTTTTAAAACAGCAATGAGGTAAATTGTAGGAAAGGATCAGGAGGCACTTGCTGATGCTGACCAGTTCTATTTTCTCCCGTCCTGGTCCTTTTAAGTTTCTCTGGCTGAGTTTCCCAATCGAACAGCTCTGTTCCAGCAAGAGGAGCTGGCACTTCCCATCTGCACCAGTCCTATTTTTTCCTCCTTTCTTTCCCTTCCCTCCCCACCCCCCACAGGGCATGACATAGACTCTGCCACCTGCCTTGTACTCATCAGGTTATAAGCCAAATATGCAAGCCCCTTGGCAGCACCACGTTCCTGACATCCTTTGTTGCCATCCCCTGACACCGACACACAGACACGCGGTGGTCACCCCTTCCCCCATCCCATCTGTGAAAGGAGGAGACGCTTTACTCTCTCCTGGCAGCCGGAGCCAGACCGGTCACAGAGGATGCCAATTAGGCCTCCGAGACACTAACCAGGTCATGTCCAGCAAATTTCTCACCGGCCCTCGCAGGGGTGCTGGCTCTGGTATGGGTGCTGGTGGCTCCCCGTGGGAACACGCTCCTGGTGTTTGAACAGTGGGAGCCCACTTTGCCGAGGCACCGTGGGCAACTTGGGGTGTTGGCATCACAGGCAGTGCTTACATCAGTCCCACAACGTCTGCCCCTGTGTCGCAGCACAAACAGAGCGTATGTTGAGCATCCTTTTCTGTTTGCTGTAACAAAGCCAGTCTATTGGGAGCGCCGTGGACACGGCACTGGCTTCCAGACTCCCTTCCCAGCTCAGAGCAGAAAAAAAGGTGGAAAGGAAGGAGGGAAGCAACTGCTTCCCCGTGTATCTCCTCGCCTTGTGTTAGGCTGATATCCACTGGCATGTACACTGCTACAGATGGGACAACAGTACCTTGTTGTGTATCCAGCCTACAGAGTTTGTCTTGTATGTGCGTCTGCTCGGTTCAGCCGGGTTCGCCAAGGTGGGTGGCGGGGAGCCAGTGCTGTAGCTCTCCGGATTTATTATTAACACCCAGCTTGAATCAATGCAGCCTCCTTTTACAAACCTCATAGTAAGCTTTCTCAGGAAAAGGTATCTTTACTAAGCGGAAACTCTTTCCCATTCTGTGCAAGCTCTTACCTCAAGTCTGGGGACTGATGATGCTGGGGCTGCTCTTGCATGCCAGTCATTTGGACTAAACCCTGCAATAGCCACTGCACATGGTAGTTCGTGTATGATCTGTCCTTCAGCTGTAAGGGCTGGCCCACTTTCTGTTCTGTTGGAGGGCTGGGGTGGCAGATGGGGCAGTTAAATTTGCTGCTGATGGGCAGAGGAGACTGCTGCAGGTCTCCATGGGGCTTCTGAATCCTTTACAAGGGGTAGGATAGGGTGAACTACTTCATCTGCCTCCACTCACTCTATAACTGTGAGCATTTTAAAAATTGCTAGCAGACATTTCTGCAGGAAAAATCCATAGATGGAATAAGGAGAACACAGTGTAAATAAATAGGGTTGTTTTGGCATTTCTGTCCCTGTGAACACCTACCAAAGTGTTAAGGGCTGTGTAACAAGCCTGTGAAATAGACAGAAATTCCATTTTGGCAAATTTGCTACTGACCATGTGGACATCCCTGTGACTTTTCCTATACTCCCTCTCCATCACCATCAACCTCCTGCAGGGCAGGTCATCACTGAGGGGGAGGAAAAGATGGTCCCACAGATGGCCTGAGTTCAGAGGGTCTGTGGGAGTGAGATAGCTCTCGTTTCCAGATGTCTGTGGAAGAAATAAATAATAAAATAAAATAAAATAAAATGAAATAAAATAAAATAAAATAAAATAATAATGTAAAATAAAATAAAATAATAATGTAAAATAAAATAAGATAAAGTGTAAGCCACCCATGAAGCCCTCTCCCTCCACACCCTCACTTGCACACACATTACCCTGTTAATGACAAACAACCCTTGGGGGCTTTAGCATTTGGAAATTCCAGAGTAGATGGAGAATGCAGCTGCTGCCCCCAAGCAAGTGCCCAGGCCAAACAAATGGACCTGCTGCCATGGTGTAAAGGCCTCCACGATGTGCAAGTTCTCCCTGCCCAGGATACACCCCTCCTCATGACACATGGCACAATTCGCTAACAGCAAACACTCATAGATGCCATCCAGCTGGGATGGGAACAGGAGCAGATGCTCCTATTAAAAAGGCTGTAAGACTCAGTGCCCCTGTGCCCTGTTCAAAGGGAAAGTCCAAAGTGGCTTGTACAAACAGAGGCTCTTCTCCTTCTGTCACTTCCTCCTCCCTGGGGTTGAGTGCAAAAACCAGCCATCCCCAAAGATATTTCTGCTTATTTTCATGCTTTGCAGGACATCGTTTATTGTCACGGATCTTGTCTCTGTGTTTGTAATGGTTGAAGCTGCTGCCAGGACTTCCCATGCTGGAGATGTTTTGGTTTTTTGGGGTTTTTTGCTTGGTTGGTTGGTTTTTTGTTTTTGTTTTTGTGTTTTTGTTGGTTTTTTTTTGTTTTGGTTTGGTTTTTTTCATTTGATTGTTTTGATTGTTGGATGTCTGAAACTGATCTAGCTAGGGAAAGGACAGGATTTTTTGGGGTAGTGTGCGCACATCCTGCTTTTACAGGAGACAAGTCATAGGTGAATGAACCTCAACTACTGTGGTGTAAAAAAAAACTTTCCTGTAGTATCAGAAGCAAACCCTTTGTTCCTTGGCACAGAGAAGTGTCCTTTCCACAAGTGTTTTGGGAGAGGGGACTAAGATCAGGTGCATTGTGTGTCATCCCACAAGACACGTATTTCTCAAAAGCTCCACTGGGCTTCCTAGGGAGGGATTGTGTCAACAGACAGTTTCTTTCTTTCCCTGTGCAGTCCCACAATGGCTCTAGGGGAGAGTTACAGATTCTCGAAGCTCCAGATCTCCCAAGTGAGTATGGTCTTGGAGAATTTGTTTTTCTCTCGATAATGACCAGCCTTTACACTGGGAAAGAATGAGGTTGTGGGGATGTCCTGTAAGCTAGGATTGAACTGTGCCCTCAAAAAGAGCCTGAAGGTGCACACAGCAATTTTCCCTGTGACATTCTTTCTTCATGTCCACGTGGAAAAGCAGAGTAGAAGAGGAGAGGGACAGATCACTGCTTCCCATCCCAGGTGTGGTGTTAGCTCTTCCATACCCATGCTTTTGGAGCTAGCAGTAAAGGAAGACTAGGAGCAAGGCTCTTCTTCACAGATCCTTTGTATTTCTATTGGAGATGGGAAGTGATAAAATACCATTTTTGTCTTCTCTCCAAAACTTCCTTGCTGTTTGTGGTTATCTCAAGGTCAACGACAACACAGCCAGTCACCCCCTAAAACAAAGCCAGAAAGAAAAAGCCTGTATGTAGTGCTGCAACCTGAAAAATAGCCTGGGATGGTGCTGTAGCCCAGGGAAGGCTCTTAATGTGATGCATTTGAGAGAAAACAGACCTCTGGCATAACCAGCAATATGATTAAGGGGTTTCTTTGCTTCCAGTAATGCAATATTCCAGCCTAACACATGCAGGATTAATCAGCCTCTTCCTGTAGACTGGGAGCAGGACATGTGTAAGAAGTTACAGCCCTCGTTTAAACCCAACTGCAGAGGATTTTGCGGGGCTTTTGCTCGTTCTTCTCATCTGCAAAATGCCACTTTGGTGGTTTATGTCAGTCGTAACAGCACCACATAATGTTTTCTGAGCCCAGCTGGCCCTTATTTAGAGATCAGGAGGTAATGAAGGCACAGTGGAATGATATCGATGCGGCTGCTGAAAATTTTCAGGGCTGGATTGCAATTTGCTGGAGTGGGGGCCCCGGGGAGGGGATAACGGTGCGTTAACCCTTTCCATCTCATTGTCCTCCTGCTCCCAGCCAGGCTCCAATCCCTAGCAGTCAGAGTGAGTCAGGGAGAAACTTGTTTGTGATATTTCACAGAGACTGTATGGGGCATCTTGACTTTTGGCTTGTTGCTGTTTTGCCACACGGACTCAAGGCCAGTTTGCAGGAGATATCCCCCGGTGCTGAGACTGAACTTTCTGGGTGCATTCAGCCAGCTCGGTGTGCCTTGAATCCTCCCTTAACTTCCTGGGATTTTTCAGAGAGCAAGATGACCACTCTTGGAAAACAATGACTCCAGCTCCTCCAGTCGATTGGATTAGCAGAAGCGATTGGATTAGCTGCTAATGAGTAGTTGTCACTCGAGTTGATGCTACCTCACCGCATTACTAAACCAGCATCAGCTGCCCTCTGCACACCTTCCCTGACTTAAGCTCCATTTACATCCTAAAGCACAATTTAAACAAAACTAGTAATTACTGGGGTGCAGAGGGGGTAAACGTGGGTGTAAAACTCGGTGCAACTCCAGAGGGGTGCAGAAGACTGTACAGAACTGCAGGCTGAGTGAAACCCTTAGGAAGAAAAGGTAAAGCAGCACATGCCATTGTATATTTCTGGGTATTGGACATTAATATGTTGGGAAGGAAACTATGTAATACACAGGAACTAGCACATTTCCTGCAGTTCTGGGGTTTGGGGATTCCTTTGGATTTTTTTATTGGATTTCTCAAAAGCTGCCTAACCTTGTCTTTCCTGTAATTCAGCTCATTCTGATGGTGATTCAATTGAAGAAAAAAAAAATCTTTACTCTAGCTAAAGGGGGGAAATCAGCGGGTTGTGTGTGTGTGAGTTGTCAGAAGCCCTGCACGTGAGCTCACAATTCATACACATCCTCCTCTCTGGTACAGACACCTAAATCTGGTAATTAGCATGACAGATAAGATTAGTGGGAACTGTTGGGTAGACATAGTTGATAGCTTTTTTCTGTGCTGTAACTTTTTGCTCTTTCCACACTTCTGAAGCTTTTTTTTTTTTTTTCCCCACAGTTTCAATATATTTTTCACTCTGCCTGATTTTTCACTGTGTTGGCTTTTATTCTTTTACCTCCTTCCCCCACACACTCTCTGCTCTTTTGGTTCACTGCTTCTCTTATTCAGAACATGAACTCAATAGCTTTAGATATCGAGTTGAAACCATGATATTTAGTGGTTTCAAAATTAAGAAAAAATTCTTCCCACCTCCCCAGTGCATTAGCAGGTCTGGTAGATTTTTTTTTTTGTCATAATGAGACAAAAAGTTATTTTCTCAGCATCATTTAGAGTGACTATTTATTAGGGAAAATCTGCTGATTTTCTTTCACTGTTTCTGTGCTGTCTCCACCCATAGAATTGAAATTCCCATATCTTTTTCCTCATGGTAAAAGCCATATTGAGAAACTTGGATTTGTAGGTGTCCAGATGCCAAAGGAGAGATAACAAGGCAGGCCAACTGAGGGAGACTCCATCAGCTTCCTGAAAAAAAAGCTCTAAAAACTGTCCTCTCATTTTCCTTCTGAAATGAAAGACTACAGCTATAGCAGAGCATCTTGCAAGGCAAACAGGTGGCCAATGTGTTGGCTGGACCAAAAAGGAGCGTAGGAAGTGTTGCAAGCCTGGTTATAATTATTTCCTTGCTCTTTCCTGCTTACAGTGTTTCACTTACGTATGGTCTAGTTTTCCAAGCCTCCATCTACCTGCTCAGCCTTGCATATTTATTTGGACCTAGGATGTGTGATAACACAATCCTACTTACCAACACATGGCCTGTACAAACTGCAGGAGCAGCTCCATAGGGATCTGGGTGCCTCATTTTGTCATCTTCTGACACTAATCTCTACCCCTACTTGTTAAATTAAAGGGAAAAAAAAAAAAAAAAGTCATTCAGTCATTACTTTTCCTTATCGGATTCATGCACAAATTCCAGGTTTGCATGATTGCCCTGTTGAAGAAGAGGCCTTTGGTGCAAAGTGATAAGGGTTTGGCCCATATTAAGGGAGAGCAAGGGAGGCAAGATAAGGTCAGGAAGGGGAACTAAACATAAACACCACGGTTACTGTTTCTGAAGCACTATTTGCCCAGATTAATACAATTTGTGAAATGACAATCCCTGTGGTGGCTTTGTCCCAGCAAACGTTTGCTTTTCGGATTAAGCCTCATTTGATTTTATTTTCTATTTCCTTCTCCAAGAACCCTGTGCCCAGCTCTGAATCCTGCTGACAGACACAGGGACTCTTTTGTGCTGCTGCTTCCTCACTGAAGTGGAACAGGGAGAATTGCATTTCTTTGCTTTTCCTCCTGGTGCCCTGGAAGAGCAGATGGAGGGGGCTGGGGCCAGGCTTTTCTCACCCAGATATCAGTGGCTTTTATGGTCCTTTCTAGTTTGTGGAAATTTGAAGAAAAGACCCTCACACCTATTGATTCTCTTTTTTCCATATACCAGTACCTATGCATATACATTGCATATATGTATTTGAATGAAACACCTCTATGGAAGAGAGCTATGTAAATATAAGCACATTTCAACCTCAGTCTGACAAAGTGAGATGTGGGAATTTCTTCTCATAAAACAGCAGCCCAAATGAGTTCTTTGAAACTGTGAAATACTCCCCCTCTCACCAATCACTGTCCTTTTAAGATCTGTCTTTCCTTCTCCCTTCCCTATATGAATTTATAGCCTGGACATACCCATTCTTGTGAAATTAATTAATCCCTCCCATCTGTCCTTAGACCTTTTCTTCTGCTTCATCTTTTGGGTGTCGCAAGTGTGACACACTGTTTAAGATCAGTCCTTATCCCTTTATTCCTATCTCATTCCTCTGACTAGTTAGATTCATCTTAGCACCATCATTACCTTGCTTTTAGGCTGGAAGCCACACGGCAGTTGTTAGTCAGAGAATCCCAGAAGATGATGGGGAAAGAAAAGAGGGGTACACCAGCCCTAGTGAGGCCGTGTGCTTGGTGTGAATCAGAGGGAGGATGTAGCTTATAATACTTCTAATCTTTTCCTAAGTAGATCTTTTTTCTTCTAAGAGGGACTTCAGAGACACTCATCCCCCTCACCTTGTCTTTGCCCATGCCTGGAGGCTGGCGCCAATTCCCTGCTGCCAGCCCTGTTTTTCAGAGCTGTCTCAGGGAGGGCAACATGCTGCTGTGTCAGCAAGGCCCTGAACCTTTGCCCCAGCAAGTCTGCTGGAAGCTGGCATCCAGGGCACAGGGCTGGGAGGCAGGGAGAAAGGAGAGAGCTGGGCAGTGATTTCTGCCCCATTAACTCCCCTCTCCCTGTAGTGAGGGTTTACGTAAGAGGGGATGGCGTGTGCCCGCGTAGGACGGGCAGGACATCTGGACTCCTCTGCCTCTTGAATGGTATTGTTTTGAGCAATGTGACCAGGTAAATGGCTTGATAGACTAGACCACATTGCCAAGATAGCATTACTAATTTGATTATGTCACTGTGACATTATTAACCCACTCAAGCATCCTTTAGATGCATCACTGCATCCTGAACTTGCGCTGCTTTTCCTTTCCAGTGACAGGCTAAGGGTTCTTTTTCCCTAATCTATTGTTCTACACGACTACTACTTTACACAATAATTTCTCATAATACTCAGCTTTCCTAAGAGCTAGCAAGCTCCCTGACTTTTTCTTTTATATTTCTGCCTGTCTGCCTCTTTCTCTCTTTCTCTGCCTGTCTAATCATACTCTCTTCTATAATAATTTCATAAAACATTTCTTCCTTATTTTGTAACCATATACATACAGTATGTTCTTGAAGAATAGTCCAACCTCTCTTTCACTCTTCTTTAAAAAAATAAATCTCTGAATGTATTTTGCATGAAATCAGCATTGGATAAAAGAAAAATGCATTAACTTTCCCACTCAAAGGTGCGCTCTCTAATCTCTGAGCTGTGGAGATATACCCCTGTCATTCCCTTTTCTTCAGATATATATATATATATATATATATATATATATATATATTCTCTCGGTCTTTTCTCACCAATTTCACAGTATTAGGAGGCAGAGGGTTCAACTGTCTCTTCTCTCACAGTGTAGCTGATAGCCTGGTGGAAAGGAATTTTCCCAAGAGTAGAGCCAAGGAAGAGACTCAGCAGAACTGTCCTGTAGGAGGGCGATCACCTCATCCTTGTAAATGCCTAGGCTCTTTCAGCCTAAAGCAGATGATACCCTACCAAAAAGGTCTCCCCTCATTGTGTGTAGCAAAGGAATAGCAAGTAAAGGGAAGGCTCTCAGGCAGCCTGCATCTGCAGCCTCAATAATTGTGTTGTGCCTACGTCTGCTCTCTCCTCGGGTGTACGCTGTGCTCTGGTGCAGCCTCTGAAAGCCATGGCGTACACACACAAGTGAGCGTCAGTCGAGATAGTGAGACTCAAATGCATTTTTAAGTCTGTGCTAAATCAGGACCTCAGAGTGTTCCTGGGAGGGGATTTCTTCTCTAAGGCGTTGTGCAGAGCTGTCTCTTCATATCACATGAATAACTGGGATATTGGGCTCTTAGAGCTAGAGATGCCTTCCTCTTTTAGTTATGCCAAGGAATCATTTCACTGGAACCTCGGCTCCCCAGTCAGCTCCCTTTTGCTCTGTTTCTCTACATCACATCTGTGTTTTGCAGCAGCAGGAGCAATACTCTAGACATAGCATTGGCAGCACAGGGATTCCACATAGGAGCCTGGATCCTCCCGCATTTGGGATGAGGGTGTCACAAAGTAAAGAGCTCACTCTATTTGCAGTAGCTCCCTATGGCTCTTTGCATTATAGGTTGTTTTTCTACTGACCTGCAGTATGTTTTCTCTGCGTTGGAGTATTGGTTTTCCCTTGTCCATCCTGTGTTAACTCTCTGCTGCCCTTGTGTCCTTGTGCCTACGGCAGGAGATCTCTCTGTCTTTCCCTTAATGGGACATGGACACACTCCAAGGGCTCAACTTCGGACACCTATTCTCATGAACCGTTCCAGAAACAAACCTCTTGGAAGCTAGTTCCACTGTATATCTCCCATCTGGACAAAATCCACTCATTGAACTGATAGAAATTACCAGGACTAGTGGGGGGAAAAAACTAAAAAGAGGTGTTAGCTTTTTACTGGACAGGTTGAATCAGCTTTGTGTCATACAAGTACCAAAACTGGTTTAGATGAGGGTTGCCCAATCTCAAGGGAGCAGCTTGGTGGGGGACAGGGAGTGGCCTTACCCAGGCAGGGTTTTGAAACCCAGGAGCAGCCCCCCTGTGCAGGTGCACTCCAAAACAGAGGGGTTCAGGCAAAAAAAGGACAATGCTGTGGCACAGATTGCAATGAAAAATAACATCTCAGTACACCAAAAGCCTCACCCCTGAGCACTTTTCTGCCTTTATGCTTTTGGGAGCTTTATGTTTAAGGAAATGCAGAGCTGAAATGAACCCTGACTGGAGCACAATGCAAATATGAACCAATGATGAGTAATATTAAAATTAAGCTGGACAAAGCACTGAGAGAGTAATCCATAAGGGAATAATCTCTCATCAATTCCTTGGAGCCCCAATGCAGCAACTTATTAGCTCTTTATAGCTCCAGGAAAAAAAAAAAAAAAAAAAGGAAAAAAAAAAATCTAACATTCCCTCAGCCAATAGGACTACAAAGTAATTTAATAATAGTAACAATTATAACATAGTGGTAGGAGTAATAAAAATAACAATACTAAGATGACTTCTAAGAAAAAGGAAAACAGTTTATTTACACGCTCTTTCAAATAGTACTGCTTGTAAAACAGCAGTTTTACAGTATTTGTACCACTGCATCTCTTTGTTCACCGGCTGCCACCAAGTACCTGCTCTCACTGACCATAAGAAAGAGAAAGGAAACATTGGAGTGGCCTGTCGATCCGAGCTTTTATTTTGAATAGCTGATTTCTCAAGCATGTGCAGCCTGAGGTCTGTCTCATTTGCAGGATACTCTGAGGAATCAGCCCTAACGCATTCAGTGACCTGGCCTGTAACAATGCACGATGTGAAATAAAGGAGACTTTATATTATTTACAAAAACAAGCTAGTCTGTGTCAGGTATTGGCGAGCAGCTGTTTCTGCAGGTGCTGCCTTCTCAGCTGAGCTTCAAGGAAAGTCAGCAAAGGGGTTTGATTTCTTTTCATCCCTGTTTTTGCCCCTCAGTGCTGACAAGTGCTGCAGGATCAGGCTGAATGTCACCGGTTCCCCCTGCCCACTGCTGCAGTCACGGCCCAAAACCAGCTGTATGTGCCCTCCACCGTGTCCATGCACACGTAAATCACAGGCTCCACAGAGACAAGGAACACGGGAGTGCTGCTGCACACATGCTGCCTGCTGCACCGCAGAGCCTGGCCAGCACTGCTGTGTCCAGGGTGGCCACACAGCCAGTCTGCCTGGATGATTAACACTCCACCCCAGCACAGGCACGCTCCGCTCCACCAGGTCTGCCAGCCGCCAGAGAGGTTCGCCATGGTAGCTACAGAGCTTGGCACAACAAAAGCAGTACACTCTGCACCTACAACAATTCCCCAGCATCACTTCCCACTGGAATTTTTTTTGCTTTCTCATTGAGAGGTGGCCACAGTGCAGCCCCAGCGCCTCAGCCTGCACATGTGTGGTGACCTCTGGGTGTAGGTGTGACTTGTCCGCGTGCAAGCCGCTCATACAGCACACACACAGCCTTGCTTCCCTGTTCCTTCAGTCCATCAGGCCCACAACCTCTCTTCACATGCTTACACCTTTAGCACACTCTGTGGCAGCTTATGTCGTTCCCACAGAGTCAAGGGACAGCAGGTTAATCTGCCATACACACCCCAAAAAGAACATCACAAGCATGAGCACGTATACTTGTGAATAACGGGGAGGGGGGGAAAAGCTAAAAAAAGCAGCACATTAATAGGAAAATAACACTAGCAAAGGCTAGCTGAAGAGGCACGTGCTCTCCTTTGGTTCCTGAAGGGCTTTAATTTGAAATCTTGGAAATGTTAATAAGAGTTAACCAGGTGAGACCGTCAACAGAAGGGATAGTGGCTGTGTTGGAGGCTGCTCGAAACACCTGTCCCCTCTTACAATGAGCACTGTTCCCTGCTCCTCATCCTTCCTGCGCAGGCGAGGGGGAAAGCAGATTCCACTACAGATTTCTCGTTTAATTGCTCTATAATGCCATCTTGTGGCTTCTTCAGTCATGAAGCCGTTTTTGGTTACGTTTTTCCCAAATTAGTTGATTACCTTGTAAAGACAGGAATAGGCAGGGAAAAAAAGGAAAGAGAGAACTAAAAGGAGCAATTTATGAGCATCTACCCATATGTCAGGGGCATAAATAACTATGGGTGATACTATAATCTAAATTATGAACGGACCCAATTGATACTCTGAAGACACCTGCATCCAGTAAACCTTGACAAACTCCTTCTAAATTGTTTTCATATTTCTTGGAGTAACAGGTGATATTAAAAAAAAATATTATTATTATTATTATTTCATAGAAGGCCAAGCTCAGATAATTCAGGTCCTCACTTTGATGGAAGTGTAGAGAGATCCCATTTCCTATGAAAACCTGGTGTTTGAATTATCTCATTTATGGCAGGATTGATGGGGCTCTCAGAGCAGGAGGAGTCAGAAAGGAACCATGCTCAGAGCATGCTGGTTACTATTATGAAAGCTGAAAGAGGTGTGGGAGAATTTGCAGGAAATCTGAAATGCTGGACAAGCCAGGCAGCACACACAGATTCCTTTGTCAAAGCTAGATACACAGCAGATTGAGGAAAAAATGTGAGTAGGGAAATGAAAAAAGCAAGAAATTACATCATTCTGTCATTGGTTTCAGGATCTGCTCACCCTAGTGATGATGCCATACTCTGAACAAAAGCACTCTGCTGTAGGTGCAAGCTTAGAGTGCTTGGGATGTTCATCCCAGGGGTCCTCCATGTGTGATTGTGGTGTTTTTTGAATTGAGGTAAAGATTCCTCAAAAATTCAATCCTCAAGGTGTTTGAAAAATTCACCCTTCAAAACCAGAGTCAGGTTCAACACAGAGACACCAAGAGCAGAATACACAGGCTAGATCTGAGATGCTGCCTCTCCCAAAAAAAACCAAAAACCAAAAAAAAAAAAACCAAAAAAAAAAAAAAAAAAAAAAAAAAAAAAAAAAAAAAAAAAAAACAAAAAAAAAAAAAACCACAACAACACTACTGTCATAAGTGGGATTTAATTCTTATAGCTCCTGGCAAAAGCAGGCAAGCAGGATTTCATCCTAGGTGGGAGAAGGTACCAATACCTTTGGGACCATAAGTGCTGGCTCCCTTTATGGCTCAGTTAACTGGTACCTGTGCTGGGATCCACTGCTGGGTTCCACTGCTGCCTGCACTCTGGATCCAAACTGTACCAGAGGTCCTGGTGGCTTTTTTTGTAAAAACAGTCACTGTGGTTTTGCTAAAAAAAGCCACATAGAACACAAAAGCTTCTTCATCTTTGCTCTGCATCACCTACCACTGTTTCCCATTAGTTTTGACAAGTGAAGCCTCTCATAAGCAATAGTGGGGTTTTTATGAGATTTGAGGCAGCAATGGTAGCAGGAGTCACCATGTGGAAACTTGGTTTAATTCAAGGGGAAAGGAGTTTTGGAAGGTGATATTTGAGACAAATTAGAGGAAAGGAGTATAAAGAGAACCGTCACTCTTGAATGAGTGTCTGCTTCTTCCTTATTTAAACAAAACCCTTGACTCACCTCTGTTCAATACAGGAATATTGGATAAAAATAGATTAATTAAGACAGAAGAGAAATGTTGTCATCTTTAGGTTTTAAATTCCAATTAACAGGGAAAATACAGTTCTTCACTACCCCAATATAAACTGAGACCTGCTGGTTTGGTTTCAAAGGAAAGTATCTGCATTTTTATAGCAGGAATTGTAAGCAGCTGGTATCAAGGAAGTTTTTTATTAACAGATTGTTGCAAGAGTTGTCGCATTTGACCCGCAGTAGACTCCTTGCATCATCTCATTCAGTTATATCCTTTTGTGTCAGATAACCTTTGTGAAAGTGTTCTGTTGCACCTAAAAACTCTCAGGGATTTGTTGTTGATTTTTTTTTTTTTTTAATTCATTTCACCTAACTTTAACCACCTACAGTGTAAATGTCTCTGCACCAGTTACCTTGGGCTCACACAGCACCAGGAGAAAAAATAGGTGTTTCTGGACTGTGATTCATCTGGTCTATTTTGGATACCTCATTAGGGTGAGATGATTCATAAGCAGTGCTTTATTCTCTCCATTGAATAGAAGGGGCCTGGCTCTGTTATAGGCATCTGCATTTGTTCAGATCACTCCCATTCTTTGTTCTGGTTTGGAAGGCTTTCCCACATCTCTGTCTCTTCTTCATTTCTAGATTAAATTTATTCACAGCCAGTCCAAGCCCATCAGTTTAAACAGTGTCCCTCACTTTGGACAGCCAAGGAGCTCCAGTTTGCTATCAGCCTTTGTCAGCTTCGGGGCAGGTTAAGGGAAAAATGTTATCAAGAGCTTGGGAGAGGCAATGGCCAAGGACTGGTGTGATTCCCTATATGCTACATGTCCATATAACCTCATGGAATCTTTATTGCTTAGATTAGGTGTTTTGGTAAAAAGAAGCCCCACAAGGTTGGAAACAACACCTGCTGTGTCGAGATAGGGATAACGTATGATGAACTGAAACATTAACCTTAGGACACAAGTTTTTTAGAGTTTTGTTCTCCCATTGGGTGCAAACATGGCTTTCCCTAGCAACCTACCAGTGAATTACCCATGAACCAGCCAAAAAACCTATCCACCACCTGTACCTAACCACATGAGCAGGGAGTTTGGCACCTCTCCAGTCAGAACAAACATTGAGGACAGAATCGTTTATAGGGTAGCTGTAGTCAGAGCTGTCTTGGTCTCTTGTTTGCAACTGAGAGATTATACGGTGTTGAAATCAAACACAGGCTGGGAAGTAATAGGCCTTGTTATCAGCAGCAGCAGAAGAAAGGGTTTTGTTGTTGCTGGGTTGGGGTTTTTCTAAAAGTGTTTTTCTCATGTAGATCTTACAATGGGATTTATTGGGAACCTGCTCAATCCTTCAAATTAAACACAAGATAAACCAAAACACTGTTCAAATGGAATAAAATAAGATACCACCCATGAAATAGTCTGACTATATTTTAGTATTTTTTCTCATTCCAAACCAGACCCAGTACTACAGCCCAGCAGACTGAAGCCACCTGGTGCAGCCACAGTAGCTATAAATACTCCTTTGCACTGGCTTTTAAATGTTCCTTTACAAGGTGGAAGATGGGGTAGCTCTCTGTGCTTTATCTAATCCTCCTCCCTGTGGTGTGCCTGCCAGCAGCAATACTCATTGCTAGTAAATGTGAGAGTGATTTTGTCCTCTTATGTACCTTGTCCATGAGGTCCTAGTAATGGCAATCAAACTCCTGTCTTTGCTACTGCAGACTTACCAGGCAAAAATGGCACCTTTATTTCAGGCCAATTTTTGTAGTCAGAGGAGAGAGAACTGTGTAGAATCTCTTCTTGGGACATGAAGTTTCTGGAAATTTTGCTCCACGCTCTTCTTGCTTGTCTTAGGGTGCTGGTCCTGGTGCCTGCAGGTGCACAGTTTTATTCTTTTAGCCTATGGGTTTCTTGCTTTTATGTCTGCTTCAGTTTGCACAGCTACAGCATCAGCTGTCATTGCCCACCTTGCTGACCTCCCCTGCGGTCAATCCATTCACTGAAACGAGCCCTGCATTGTAAGATGTGCATTACTGCACAGAAATTCCAATTCCACATTTCTGTTGTGGTCCCTCCTTTTCTGCAGTGAGCATAGTGAAGAGGGAGGCAATCCATGGGTGAAGCGACACATGTAAAGCCTTTGCTGAATTCTTCCACTGTGGGATAAGAATTGCAGAGAGGAAAATGTACTACTGAGCCCTGCCCTATGTGTTGGCATCCTGCTGCATTCTCAGAGAGCTTTGGACTTGGGAGTAGGAGTACAAGCTCAGCATAGAGGTCCATTTTGGTTAGTCAGCACTACCTCTGTTAGCAGTCAGCCTTGAGAGTTACAGAGGACAGAACATATTTTGGGTGGGTCTGGCTGCAGCCGCAGGTACCAGGTACATTTTCATGGTGCACTGGTGGCAGGATCACCAGTTAGTCTGGTGAAGTGGAACTGATCACAGTTTGGTTCACCCAAACAAGGTGAGCAAGTAGAATGCTTTAGCCCAAACTTAAGGGCATATCTTTTGGCACTCTTCGCTCAGGACACACTGTCTTTGCAAACCCACACTTGCAGCAGGAATGTAGCAGGGTTGCTGGGTTTCCCAGATGACTCATGTCCTAAGAGAAAGCACCTCTTTTGGGACTGATACGAATAATAAAGACATGGACCTTGCAAAAGCAACATCCTGAGGGTGTTTTTATTTTTGAGACTCCTCTGGAAGTGCAGGATGTTCCCTTCATACCCTGAAGAGCACTGCCTGCTTCACTGCCTCCTTCTTCCCTCTTAAATTTGTTCTTGTCCCCACTTACTGCATTTAGTATCCCGTGAAGTAGGCACTCCAGCACTGCCAACAAAATAAACTGCCTGCCACCTGCCTACCTATCTGCAGGTCCATTTTTTCTCCTTCTTCTGGCTGTAAATATGTTGGTCAGAATCAGAGCTGGCCCCTACCATCTGCATCAGGTTGTATTTCAGCACTGCCCAGGCTTGTTGCAGTGAGGGCTTCTGACTTAGGCTTCTGAGAAGAACAATAAGAGCTGAGCTCTGGAGGAAGGAACATCAATCAGTGCATTAGTTATCCCTCTGCTTTTCTGGAACCTGGGGCATGAAGATACCTGCTTGCTTTCAGATTAATCCCACCATCACAATGTAAGCTAACGAGGTAGGTGCAATTTTACAGCTCGAGGTGAATGAAGAATCTGAGACTTTTGTTTACCTGCGTGTACGATTGGTGGCAGGTGCTAAGCAGCTCCTTCAGAAAGTCTCGCACATCAGGGCAAACCATGAGAAAAACAGAGTAAGGAATTAAGGTGTGCTTTTTTTTTCCACTGGAGTGTCTCTGTATGGAGGTGATTTCCCAAACCAGAACTCCTCAGAACTTCTGCACTGCTTTGAGCCAGAATGATTTCCAGGGGCCGCCTGCTGCTGAAGCAGACATCTCTGCCTGGGCTCCTCTGTGGGGAACTTCACTCACTCAGCAGACTAGCAAACAAAAAACTCCCCAGCAGGTTAATGGGAGGACCAGAGCAGAGAGGCACTTATGTGCTCACAAGCCACAGAGGGAGCACAAGATTTATTGATCCGTGCTCCAAATCAGGGACAGAGCACCAGTGAGGGACACAGGCTACAGGGTTATACAGGGCTACCCCTGTAAGATACTACAGTGAAATGGTGAACTGCCTCCCTTTACAGTGGCTGAAGAACAAGCAAGTAATGGATTTGGCCTTCCTCAGCTTCTCTCCTGAAGGTCACTGTGCCCAGAATCTATACTCTCCGGAGCATGGGACACTCTCCTTCAGGCCTGATTACACAGACTGAATTCCCCTCAGACAAAAGTGGGAAGGTGACCTGCTTTCTAGTAGCTTCAAAAAATGAGGATCATTTATTCCAGTAAGACACCACCTGAGACTGAAGCCTTAGTAGAGATACTAATATTGGGTCAGGCTTAGTTCAGCTGGTCCATTGTGGGGATAGCTGAAATTCTGCAGGAATATTATAATAGTTTGTCTGAGACCTTTCTGAGATGAGATAAGATGAAATGAAATGAGATTACAGGGAATGGTCTTGTAAGAAGGGGTGAAATCTGAAACACACAGCTCTGGGTCTGCAGGCTTGCAGTACCTGGTGCTGGTAAAAGGCACTTGTGCCTGTCTGTGGGACCAGCTCTGCTCCTAAATACAGCTATTGGCAGGCTGGCTAGCACTTTGCTGCGTGCATTATATAATTCCCCTTATTTCCTTTTCCCCTAGTGGTTCTATTTCTTCTTTTCCTTATTCTTGTCTTCTTCCTTTCTCCCTTTTTTCCCTCTTACCTTCTCCCCTCTTTCTCCTCCTTCTGGTTGATTCTCCTCCATTCCTTCATTTGTTTTTTCCTCTCTTCTCTCATTTATTTGTTTAGAGCAAATTTTCAAATCTATAAACCCATTACAGCAAAGAGACTGTGTTGAGGCAGCCTCTGAGCCTGCAGATGTGGTGGGTCCTGGATTCCAATAACAGAACTTATTTGGAAAAAAACATTATCTGTAATGTGGAAATGGTTTGGCTTGAGGCTAAAATTTATCATCATTACCCTAATATCATCTCAAGACTCAGCTCTGGCAGCAGCTAAAGAAAACACCAAGGCTTAATTCAGTCAGTGCAAGGAAAGAGAGACAGAGGATGGAAAATATGATTTATGATGGAAATCAATGCAATCATAATACTTTATGCTTGTAAAATTGGGCTGTTCCAACAGTGCTCACAGATTGGATAGGCAGCTCTCCACCAAAAAAAAAAAAAAAATTATGGCAAGAAAGAATGCAGTAGTATGATGGTGCAGCTGGCACAAAGGGATAATATTCAAGGTTTGGGGTGTGAATTGGAACAGGTTTTGTTTTGCTGGGGGTTTGTTTTCCTTCCTTCCTTCTCCAGGGATTAGGCAACTTCACTCAACTGAGGTCAGTCTCTGCAGGACAATAGAAAGATGCTGTCCTGCAGTTCCCAGAGGTTGGAGGAAGGGGGTAAGGGAAGGCAAGGATGACAATCTGGAATAAGAAAGCAATACTGACTAGTTTTCCAAGTAAATGGCAAGATCTGGCAGGAGCAGTATCCCCAGTGTAAAAGTGAAAGCAACAACGTGACTCATTCCTCTGCAGTGCGGAGTACCTCTCAGAGACCAGCTGAAGTATATTTACAAAAATTTGAATCAGGCTGTTCACCTCAGCTAAAGACAGACAAAAAGTGATGAGGCCTGGGAGGTTTGTTTCTAATGCAGAAAAGAAAAAAGCATCTGAACTTTTAAATTTGACCAAATCATGACTCCTTTCATCCCATAAATAAAATAAAAGTTGCAGAGATTACGGACAAATTTGCTGATGGGTTAGTTCATATATAGTGTAAAGAACATGACTTTTCAAAATATTATATGCAATGTCCCTGAACAATTCTTGAAGGATGTTCTGCACTTTGGTTATATGGGTGGGAATATATCCTTGCAGCATTGCCTGTCCCTGGAGAAGCAGGACAGCTTAGTGTCTCCAGCAGCCTGAATGAGGGACTACAGTTATTCTTTGGGAATGCAAATAAAAATGCTCATTTATTTATATAATTTCATCAAAGATGAAATACATGATATCTAGGACTTGCAATTCAATGCAATCTCTGTCCAAAAGATCGTCAAAAGAAAACATATGCATTGTTATTTTTCAGTAGAAAATACTTTTCCAAACAAACCTGTCTTTAGTAAGCTGCTTTTGAAATTCCTTCGATATTTCCTGGTATCTTGAAAAATCTCTATCTCTAAAAGTTGGGGGGAAAGAATTTGGAGATTCCTCCTTAAAAATAATCAAAAATTCCAGATATCAGTTATGATTCCTCCCTCTTCCTCTCCCTCTGCCTCTCCTCAGGCAGAGTAGAGGCATGCAGTGATTTGGATTTGTAGCCACTACAGAGGAATACATTGCAATATGATGCTGTGCGCACCACACCTACACACAAAGAGGGGACATGCTGGAGCACACCACTCACTGAACACCAGAAAATACAAACAAGGTCGTGACTAATAGTACAAACCATCAGGAAGACAGTCTTCCTTGTCTTCAGGCTCACAGGAAATTTTTTTTGTAAATGCTGTAGCCAGAAAAGGCAGAGTCTCCCTGTCTCTTTCTAGCTCTCAGTAACTCCATGGGAGTTATGCAGTGGCCAACACTGAACAAGTTTGTGTAGGCAAGAGGAAATTGAGATGAAATGCTGCTTGGGGTGACTCCATACCTGAACTTTCATCAGCCATGCTGAGGGGTACCTGGTGTCACAGGGGTCTTCAGAAATATGCAGCTGCAGGCAGGTTTGCATTCCCAGAAGGACCATCACAATGAAAAGACCATCACTGCACAAAATACAGTTCACCTTCTACTCACAGGGCCAGAGCTAGGGTTACCAAGGACTCTGCCTTATGCTGACAGGGACATCTCCATCTGTAATTTTAAATGCTTAAAGCTTTCAAGCACTGTGCTCTTTGCAGGAATGGACAGAGGAAGAAAAGTACAAAGGAGCCTTTAGTCTATTCTTCTCCATCTCATCCACTTCCACAAGGACATTGACAGACGAGGCTCTGTGGTGGCAGAGAACTTGTGTTCCTCTTTGATCTGAGCTTTTCAAATTAAACCAAGAGGGGGCTGGTTTTTAGCAGACATGATGTCTTACTCTTATAGATACCTTGTAATATCCCATCAGTATCTGGCTGTCATTTCTGTCACCTCCCAGTCCAGATCTCACTTGCTAGCCCTCTTCCTTTCCCCTCCCTTGCATCCACAGCTTTCCATCACTACCCCACACACCTACATGCAGACAGTGCACACACTTGTTTCACAGAGATCTGTGTGTGAAGCAGGTTGTTGTCTGATGGCCTAATTTCCCCGATGGATTAACAGATGACTCTACCACCTTCTGTAATTCTTTCACATTGTCCCCACACTCTTTCTTGCTTCTGGAAAAGTTTGACAGTGGTAGCAAGGGATTGGAGAGCAAAAGGTCCACTGAATGAAACCGAATTAAAAGTCTTGAACACCTGCAGCGTCAGTGTTGGACAGCCATCTGTCCCTCATTTGAGAGCGCCCTTACTGCCTGCCATACCTAATGTTGCTTGTCCCAGACAAATGTTAAGATGCTGCATGGACTAAGTTGATGTACAGGGCCTTGCTTTGCAAATCTATCCTTTGTTTTAAAGACAGAAAGGAAGGTACTGAAGTGGTTTGTCTTCTAGCCCATTAATGAGAT
The DNA here is from genome assembly GCF_024509145.1 of Vidua macroura. Taxonomy (NCBI): domain Eukaryota; kingdom Metazoa; phylum Chordata; class Aves; order Passeriformes; family Viduidae; genus Vidua; species Vidua macroura. The sequence goes on from NC_071611.1 coordinate 6,960,854, forward strand.
CAGAAGATTTACACTACACGTTAACTCCTTTTGCTGTTAGGAATGTTACCACAAAATAAACCTTCTTCTTTAACTCACATCACTTTCTATCTGCATGCTGCTTAAAGTATAGAAACACCCAGACCAGGTACAAGAGTATTTATTCCTCACAAATACATATATATACACATATATATAGACATACATATATATACATATAAAATAATTTAAAATATGCTAGACTTATGCATATGCATACCTTCACACATGCACACACATGCTTCACACACATAAGTGATGAAATTTTTCATCAGACCAAAGTGCTAGGAGCAAAAAAGAGCAATAAAAAGCTTGTGTGATACTTAATTCTCAAACATACTGCCCATCCAAGAATAGAAGAAATAAGTTTTTAAGGACCTGATAGGTCCAAACATTTTGTACCCTAACAAAATCAGTTTAGCAGGAGAAAATCTTCAAGGGCCTTTAGAGAAAGCACAGAGGGATTTTGCTTTCTAGTATATTCCTAATTTAAAGAAAATCTGATTACCCATCTCCTCACAGACTTATTTTTTGGTACATCAGTTGAATTGGCAGAAGAATCACAGTTTTTATGTAGGAGACAGAAAAACAGATTCTGTTTGCTGGTGTGCTTGAGAACCCTCTTCTGCTACTAAAGCTGATAATATTTCCTTGTCTGAGATGATATTGAAACCAAGAGATTGCAAAATTCAGAGAAATGGTTGTCACCAACTCATCAACAAATACTGTAGGGCCTTTGCTGTAAACTGGAAAAGGCATGTTGCAGAGCAAAATTTACTACTAGTTGTTGTTTCTTTCTTCTGAGGACTTACTGAATTTCTATGCTCTTGTCCAGACACCAATCAGAGTCAGAGCAGGAATAAGTGGGGAAGTTTCCCCATCTTTGCCATGGAAAAAGTCAAACTGTGTAGATCCAGTCAATTTGACAGATCAGTGGCAGTGAATCAGACCACATGCTCAGTAAATAAAAGCCCACACCATATAACCATCACCATGCTCAGCATTTAATAGTGAATCTTGTTTACTTCTAAGCACAGTGGCTAAGATTGAAGGTTCAGAGAAGCTGTTACATCTTTACATCCTTGGATAACATCTTTACATCACTGGTTAATCGAGAACCAGAGGCTTTCAGTTTAACATTTTTCTCTACTGAAGTCATGGAAATAGAGGTGATTTGTGCGGTTAATATTTTGCTTTCCATCACTTCAGTTACATATGATAATCATTTCAGAGCAGCTCAGGAGTGGTGATCAGTAAAACCAGAGATAAGGTGCCTCTTGCTGCCACCACTGCTCTCGCAGGGATCTCTTGGGGATGAAGCAACAGCATCAACATGCCTGGGCAAAGAGGGGCATGACAGTGCTCAGAGAAGATTTTCTTGGGAGGGGGTGTTCGGTTTTTTGTTGGTATAGGCAGGAAGCTTAAGATGTTATCTTCAGGCTACAATATGTGCCATTTTAAACACACTGCTCTTAATAAATACCGACAGCAAATCAGGACAAGAACAGACGCAAGTTGTTTCAGGCGACTTCTGTCAAGTGAACAGTAATGCGCCAGGATTAGTGGCAATCCTCTCCATATTGAAGAGAGCAAGTCGCCTGCAGATGAAGTGCTCCAGGCATTGCAGTGGGTTTATCGAGGGGTCCTTGATATTCTGGAGCAGACGTGCAAGCTGCAACATTATCAGTAGCTTTTCAATTCAGCCATCTCCTGCTGAAACCTGGGTGGTGGTAGTGGTGGGAGTGGGAGGCAGTTGGTTTTAATTCCAGATGCATCCTAAAGAACCCACATCCCAGTGGTTCCCAGTCTGCTGCCTTCTCCCCAGTGATGTTGCTAATGCAACTAGACTTGCTCGTAATAACTAAAATGTTGAAAACATGATGTTGGCAGGGCAACAGTTTGAGCCAGTGAACCATTAACTTCTGTCCCATTGTTTGCAATCAAAGTCAAACTTCACTTGGGCTCAAAAAGGCAATGTTAACCATCTCCAGTGTCACCATCCTCCCTTAAACCAAGTGTCTCTTGAAAATGCCAGCCCAGAGGACAACATTTTCTGGTATAATTTTATTAAATGAGTGCTAATATCTGCAGCACATTATTCTTCTCTCCATGATGAAATAGGGAGTAGGTGTGTGGGTTAGCTCTTTATATGTGAACAAGACACCTCTTGCACATTCCTGAATAAGGATCTCTTTGGACTGACAGTGTTGAAGTACCACCAGGCTTCCTTTACCTTTCAGCTGTTTTGTGCTGTCCTAAAGACTGCCTAAAAACTAGAATTAACAAATTTTATTGAATTACCATGAGGGAACCCTCATAACAGAGCCAGCTGTAGTTTTTTACTAATAATGCCATCAAGGCTGGTTTCCAGAAGAATCTATCTGATCATCGGCATCTGGTTTGAATTACTTTGTACATTAGCACTGAGAGCTGACTCAGTCTCTGGGCACCTCAAAGGTCTCTTTCAGGCACAGATTGGTTTGCTTGCTAGATCCTTGTCTACAGCTGAGCATCTAAATTTGTATTTCCAATCCAATTTAAAGGAAACATCCCAAGAAAAATCTGTCCCTGTAAGACCTGTAGGCTGGAAAATACTGAAAAGCCAGGAAATTAAGATAAAAGCAGCATCACACATTCCATGGAAACCATTTCTAAAAAACCTGTCACCACTTCTGGGATTTAGCTGTGCAGAACTTCTGGCTAAGAGTTTTTAAAGAGGTAATTAACAAAATACATATTATGGTCTCTTTGAAGCTGCATGGTGGGGTTTTGCTCTAATAACTTTCACTGCAGAGCTCCTGTCTTGACCCACCTCCACATAGAGCTCAGGAAACAGAAGTGAAGGAAATTCAGTTTGGAAGTCCTCCCTAAATTATATTCTAGCACAGAAAAAGGGTTTATATGAACTTGGAAGTCCTTCCCCTGCTCTTTCTGAGTTTGCAGCTAACAGGAACTTTTCTTGCCCTTTTTTTTAGCCCCCTTTTTTTTTGCCTCATTAGCCTTCCAGCAGAAAAATGCTGCGTTATACATGATTCTGCAAGGGTCTGTATTCTCCATGCAATTTTTATGCATTTTATAAAATAAATAGCTTAATCAGACACACACCAAAAGAAGAATACAGACACACACACAGAGTGAGAGACAGCAGGCACACCTGAGACTGAAGTGCATCCTGTTCATAAAGGGAGATATAGTGCTGATGGCATTTCACACTGAAGTATCCAGGGACCATCACATGGCTTGATGAGACCAAGGAAGCTCAATAGACTTTCCAAACCTAATTAGTACTTAATGATCTGGAGAGACACGGATGTCCATCACCTCTGCTTCAGCCCCTCTGTTCTTCCTCAAATTCTTAATTAACCTTTAAGGAGATGATGTGCTGATGAGTTTCCTAGGATATTGCATTGATTTTTTTTTCACACACGCACACATACACACTTGTGCACACGCTCAGCCACACGACACATGCCAGCTCAGATATTAAAGAAGCTCTGATACAATTTCTGAGCTCCAGTGCTCTCCACACAAGGGCTCTGCTGATCAGTGTTTATTAATGAAGCGCTGCCTCGAAAATTGTTAATTGATGGCAATGTACAGAACATTGTCTGGAATTTAACCTTATTCATCATTTAAGTATGGGGGAAACTAGAGCGTGGTGTTAATTAATAGTGTAAGAACAAAGTTGGATCGTTCTGCTGTGGATTTGAAAAACAAAATCGTAAGTGCAAAGAGAGGGAGAAAAAAGCTGTAATTAAATATAAAACCAGAGCAAAAAACTGAGAGAAAATGGAGCCAAAGCCAATGTCATATTCAAGATGACTCACTTTGTGCTGATAATGAAATAAAAATTTTCTTGTGAGCTTATGTAATATTTTACTCTTGTGTCATATTTAATCAACTCTGAGTTTTAACAAGCTAAATAGAGGGTGGGGGGAAGCTGCTACCAATGAAGTGAAAACAGATTAATAAGTTTTGAGAAGTTAATAGACAAATTTTCAGATTAAAAAAAAAAAAAAAAGAAAATAATCAATGTTGGTAGCTGAATTCACCAGGGGGAAAATGACAAATGGAGAATGCCTTACTTCAAGTTCACTTAATAACAATCTAAATATATGGTGATAATGTAGTGTGGAATGCTAACAGCTGCACTCTTCCAGGCTTGTCTAGATGTTTTCAATGGCTGTTTGTTCTCCAAGTCATATGCTTGATTAATGGAAACCTATCTACTCAGATATTCATTTAAATGACTTATTACCACTTTTCCCGCTTACACTGTGGTTTGAGTGTGACATTGCCTTCCACAGAACTGTTGCCCTTGCTGAGCTAGGGCACTTGAACCCCTTGAGTTTGGGCTCAAAACCTCAGTGTACAGGCTTCAGCCTGTTGTGTTGGGCTGAGTGGACCACAGTTATGAACCAGTCTTATGGTCCATGCAGGGATTTCTCTGGCACAAAGACCTTTGACCTGCCCCAGATCATACCCAACACCAAGGATAAAAGGGGGACAGCATGGACATTCCTGGCTGTGCTGAAAAGTCATGCACTAAAGCACTCTGTGCTCTTATAGATTAAGCCCAGTTTCTGCCTGTGATCAGACAAAAACCTCTGTGTAGAGCAGGGGTGAATCCTAGCATTTCCTTGGAACTGTCGTCTTCTGCAGTCGCTGTGTTTACATCAGCTTGGGGTCTTAACCCTTTAAAGAGATATTTCAGCGACTCCTAGGTTTGAAAATGTGGAGGATGGTGTGAACATGTGGTGTGCTCCCCACTCCATAAATTCTGTCATGTAAAGAGAGAATGAGAGAGTATGGTCTGAGGAGAGGAAATTGCAGGGGGGAAAAAAAAAGTCCCAAGAAACAAACAATGATACCAAGGGAAAAGTAAAAGTACTGCCAGACTTTTCTGAATTTCAGAGAAATGTTCTTCAGGGGTTACTCCAGTCCTTTCCTTTCAGTTTAAAAGAAAAAACATGCCATTTTGAAACAAGGATAAATCCCATCAATTTTCTTTATTTCTAAAGCTCTTTTGTACGTTTTTTTTTGTTGTTTTTTTTTTTTTTTTTAATTTTTCTCAGAAGGTATTCTGGATGCTGACCAAATTTCTGACTTATTCAAGTCCCCCTAAAACTTATTTTTCAATGTACTTTTGTGTTTATTTTGAACATACTTAATTTCTGTTTGGGAAGGCATGAAATGATGAAATGTGGAACTACACAAAGGTTGTTTAACCTACCTTCAGGTCCCAAATCAGGATTAGTTCTGCCTTTGTCATCCCTTTGTCATCCCTTGTCATCAAGACCTGTAACACTTGAGTCATTTGGCTGTGGGTGACAAGAAATGGATGGTGAGGAATGCAGAGCACAAGAGATGACAGTGCAGAGTATCAGGGACGATGGAGGATGTCAGTGGCTACCAGATGCCATGAGAAGGCAGAGATACTGTTTTTCCCAGATCTCCAAAGAGGAGAAGAAAGGTCCTGCCAGTGCATGTGTGATTTGAATTAAGCTCAGATTTCCTCTGATGTGATTAGTGAATGTTTGTGTACAGCACACTTGGATGGTTGATAGTGGGAGGGTATCCAAAGGACATGGAAAGCTTCAGAGGTATCTGGACTGTGTCAGAAGCAGAAAGTACAAGAGAACATTTCCTGTTCTGCACTTCATGACCCTTACATGTGGTCTGATTGTCCTGATATCAGTCTACTTTATGCTTTCCCTGAGAGCTGATTCAGTCTTTATTGCCTCTTCTCTCGTCACATGCCTGGGGACTTAAAGGACACCCAGCCCCCCAACTAGTCATGTAAGCTGACATGTAAGTCACACAAAGCAAGCCATATAAGAAAAAATACCCCATCTCTCATCCAAGAAATGCCTGGTGTAGATGGTAAGAGTGTTTTCTCATCAGTGGCTGTTAAGTGAACAGTTTATTATTTAAAAGTCAGGTGGCTTAATTGTTCTTGTGAGAGCAAAAAGCAAACAAATGTTCAATAGGACAAGCTCATTTACATCCTATCTTATGGGTAACCTTTACTACAGAACCTGGCAGCAACCGGACAAGAAGACAGCAGCTATTTTCTGCATATTTCACTATTTCCTTTCTTCTACTTCTTACTGAGAAAAAAGCTTTTTCCTAGCCTGTAAAATTTTGTTTAGATGAGCAATGAGAGGGAAAATATGCTGCTTAAATCTAGGACAGTAGCTGACTAGTTAAAAAGAACAATGGTCTTATATTTAGAAATACTGCTGAATGACAGACCAGAGCAGATTTTAGTTCCAGAAAATCAAAGAAATAAATGAATAAATACATAGAGGAAAAGGAAAAAAACCCACCTCCTCACTCTCTGTAATCTCAGTGTTTTCAGAGAGTCAGGTGAGGCCATCTAGATCACCAAAGGCAACCCAAAGCTGGCAGCTTATGAACTGTGCTCTTAGCAATGCTTACACCCAGCCCTGGACATTAGAATCTGTTTAACTGAGCAAAATAAACATGTTAATCATGATCCTGGGGATTAGCTTGTAGTCTGCTTGAAAATCGCTGCATCATTTTTGGCCACCAGAGTTACTCTTTATCAGAGCCGGTTTCATGCAGAGATTAGAAATCAGCAGGGCTCTCCAAAGTGTACCCAGCACACTCCCAGGAGCTTTTGGGGTCAGTGGTGAAGTACCTTGCAAACAAGCTTCTGGCATGTGTGTCTCAAAGAGGCCCCTCCTGATCTAGCAGGGGGAGTGTTAAATTGTGGATTGCTGCACTTGGTTCAGTTCCTTTCTTCATCCCTATGAGGGATATGAATGTGCAGGGGTCCCCTGTGCTCCCCTGCTTCTCCCTATGAAAGGTATATAATCTTTTGCATGAATATTAGTTTCTTGTATTTAACACTCTTCTCTTGGCAAGGGGAAGGTACGACCTTGGTGGGAATTTGTTTCTGGGGCACAGGAGCAAATCTGAAGTAGTTCACTCTTACCTCCAGTATGATTCAACCCCATCAGAGAAACCCTACAGAGGAGAGTGCTCAGCATGTGCCAGGAGCTGGAGGGGCTGGAGGGTGGTGAGGCACTGGCACAGATTACCCAGAGAAGCTGTGGATGCCCATCCCTAGAAGTGTTCAAGACCTGTTTGGAAGGGGCTCTGAGCAGCACAATCTAGTGGTAGGTGTCCCTGCCCACATCAAGGGTGTTGGAATGAAATTATCTTTAATGTCACCTCCAGCCCAAATCATTTTATGATTCTGTGATTCTAAGATGTACAGTGGGATATTCATTGCCTTCTTAAGCCCAAGAGAGATGTCCTCCCTACTTGTCCCAGTTAAATCCTGCACTACCCATCTTCTCTTTTCACCTTGAGTAAGCAAGAAGTAACTTTTGATTCCATGGCTAGGTGAACTTCCAATGATGGTGTCAACATTCAGATTTCACTGGCTTAACACCTTAACATGGCACAAGGTCAGAATCCATTCTCAAATAACTTGAAGAGAGCACTTAGTCTTGGAAAGACAGAACATTGAAGGTTTTGTTTGTCTCCTAGACCTAGGGAAGCTGTGCACAGTGGGAATCAGAGTGGATTCATGAGGAAGATGATTGCAGCTCCTGTCCTGTTTTGCTAACAAATATGCTTTAATCAGATAGCACCAGTGGTGGCACTACCTGTTTTGTGCACAGTAGGATGCACTCAGCTTTCTGGGAGACATTCACATACTTGTCCGAGTAGCTCACTTGTCTCTAGCAAGTACTTGTTATGAAATAGGGCTTTTTCCACATAGTAGAGTTCATTTTGGTAGAACACTGTCATCCCAAAAGACATCCTCTCCATCCTTCCAGTTCCTTGGTGTCTTCTTCCAATGACTAAATTTCTGCATGCCTATTAGTAAACAGCCTCAGCATCCCATAGTGTTATTTGAATGACACTATCATGAAAAATAAAAATAAAAACAGAATAAAAATTACCCAAATCTGACTGGGGAATCTTTAGAGAACTTTTCTGTATCCTTTTGCCTTGACATGTAATGTGCTGATTTCACTCTTTTCCTCCTCCTGTCATTTCTGTGCCTGCTTTCCCCATCTCCCTCCTTCTCTCCCTACTCATCCCTACCGGTGTAAATAACCCAAAAACCACGTAGCTATGTCTGTGACAGAGCCATGCTGTGTCAGTCTCTGCTATGCCAGTTTCCCCATCTGCTGCCTCTCTGCCCCACACACACGTCCAACACACACTCTTGTCATGCTGAGTTGAATCAGGTGGGTGCCCGTGTTTGAAATGAGGCAAAAGCTGAAGCTCTCTGCTGAATCTGAGACCTAAGCCATGACACTGATGGTGAATAGGCAATTGTGCCTTTACAAGGTGGACAGAATCCATTTCACAATGCAAATGCTGAGTATTAATGACTCTAATAGACAAAGGTGTGAAAGTCATTGAAACAGCAATGTCCAGTGTTGCCTGTCAATGCAGAAAGAAACCTGCTTGATCTTCCTGTGACCAGGCTACTGCCTTGCATGAGCCCAAAATGCACATTGATTCAATTTCCCATCTCTATCCTGGAGTTCCTTAGGAAACTGAACATTTGCTGAAAAGAAATAAAGCAATCATTACAAATGCTAGTCATTGACAGTGTGAACCTTCATATTCACCTGCCAAGACATTGGTAGCAACTCAGCAATGTTGTTCCCTGAGCACTGACTGTTGGGTTTTAATTACATTGTTCTATTAGAGCTGTTCAAATCAACCATTTGAGAACTGTCTGGCTACTGTAGTAAAAAAAAATAATAATTTGACCTTGACATCCTCTTCCTTCTCTTTGTCCTAGTACACTTTGGAGGCAATCATTCATACAGTATATATCTTGTATATAGTCTGTCACTCTTCCTCCTGCAGTCCTTGTGGGATCAAAGTAGCTTTTCTGGGTGTTCAAGCTCCTTTATACTGCACTGACTTTACTCAGCAACTAAATACTGATATTCCTGTGGGTGCTCTGTAAATGCTCTCATGCCGGCGTTTCCTGCCATGGCTCTACACCTGTGAGAGTTTGGTCATCATGTGTGATACCTTCTTCATGCTTTACTATTTTGATTATTATATATGTCTTTGTTAACACTTTGAGTCTGTTTGCACTCCCATCTACTTTTGTGCAATGAAGTCCCCTATTAGTCAAATGCAAAAATGTTCCAAAATGCCAAGACTAAACCACCTGTGTAGCTCTCTTATTATCGGAATAGGTCTGCTTTTCCCCATTCCACCCCTAAACCAGGGCTAATGAAAGGCATATGGACAGGTTTTTTAGAAGTCCAAAGACAGGTTCAAGCCGGTCTCTTGTGGCAGACATCTCTGAGAAGTTACTGTCTTCAGCTTGGCAGTTAATGAGTCTGTCCAAGTTTTGAAAATGAAATGAAGATACAAGTGCGCTGATCCCTAAGCCCCAAAAGATGGTTTTATAAGTAGTGGCCAGTTCCGTTACCAATCCTCCAAGATACTGCAGCTGGAAATTGAGTTTGAGCATAGAAACAGCTTATTGCAACATTAAATCCTAACAAGGGTTTTAAATACTACGTCAGAAGCAACACTAATAGAGAGAAGCTAGGCCTGTAGTAAAAATGTAAACAATTTCATTTATGCTCCCTTTCCTCATTAAAAAAAAAAAAAAAAAAAAAAAAAAATTGACAAAAACAATTATATGAGGTCTTTAAAATTTATCCATGGAATATTTTGATTCCATGGACAAATAATAACTGAATGCATAAATATTTATTTTTAGTTTAAAAGACCACCATGATGTGAATAGCAATTTGGGTAACTGATGCTTATATCTTCTTCCATACCCCATAATCCTAAATTAGACTCCATGGATATGGTACATATAATAATCTCTAGTCTTAGTGGAAAAAGGGAGTTCATCATGGGAACTTTTGCCTACAAAGTATCCTGAGAGGCTTAGTACATCTGGGGAAGCCATCTCACAGCAGAATATGATGGCAGCATAGGAAATGAAAATACACTTCCTCTGGCAGCATCTCCAGACTGAAATCTTTGGTGTGTTTGGGATTTGAAGGGAAAAAAAAAAAAAAAGATTCTCCGCAGACACCACATTTGTTTTATTAAAAAAACATAGAGCTCAAGCACTAAATTTCTCTGAAGAAACAGCTTGATTTCACACTAAGTGGTGATTAAGACCCAAGAGGAGAGGCTTTCTCTGAATGCAGCCACCCACCCGTCCCCAGATTTTCTTTAGCCAAAGAAGTGTTGTGAGGAATAAGATTGTCACGACCTTGTGGAGGAGTCTCAATGAGATCCTTGTGATCATCCTGCTTGGCTCCAAGTCATATGCAGGAGCAATAGCTTCCAGTTTCCTCCACACTCCCAAGGACAGCCAGGGCGACCACAAGGAAAATGAGCATTTTGTATAACTGCTGCCCATGTGCAATATTCACACATGGCACCCCTTGTCACCAGAATGGTGATCTATTTTTTTCATTTGTTAGCAACATGAATTTAATTCTGGGTAGTGCCCCTGAAGGGAGTAAAAAACCCAAAACCCACCACTAAAATAACCTGTGCCTTTCCCATTACTGTCCCTTTAGTTATCCTGTCCCCTACTTCTGCAAGAGACCTGCCATTAACAAATTCCCAAACCACTCATTTATTTCCAGGGCTGTGCTGTGAAACTTCATTCTTCAAACATAACAAATCCAACAGCTTCATGAGTTGAGCTATTGTGGATTTTTTTCCTGTGACTGCAAATGGGAATGGTCTGTAGAAATAAAAGCCCAGATCTCTCTGCTATTACAAGTAAAAAAGTCTGGGTGAAATATCTGCCGAGGAATATATTTTATGTGTTTTCTTTAACTGTCCATCCAAAAAGTGCTGAATGATGGTCGGGTGCTGTTAGGAGGCACTGATAATGGCCTTACATTTATAAAGCACCATCCATCCAGATGGACTCCCAAAGTACTTTATAAACTTTACTAACTGGTTGTTCCAGCTCCACACGTCACCTTATATCTATCCATCTGTTCACAGCTATAGCCTTACACAGAGCACTTTCACCACTAAAGGGTGGCATTTCCAGATTTGGGATGTAGCTGATGTTCAAGAGCTCACATCAGTGTGGAGTAACAGCTCTGTGGCTTAGCCTTGCTTCTCTTCCATAGCTCTGTTGATTTCAGCACTAATTAAAACTAGAGAGCAGAAAATGAAGCTGCTGAGGAATCAGGTCAAAAAGAGACAAGGTGATTTTTGCGTAGCAAAGCAGAGTAAAGCACCTCATTGTCAGCAGCTGCTTAGATGTTAAGAGTTTACACAGATGTGTGGGGAAGCTCACAAGTTCAAGGAAAATCTTGATTCCATATCCACCTCTGCCGCAGAGATATGCAACGTCTCTGGGGAGATTACTGTTGGCAGATCTAGACCCCCTAAGGTCACAGCTGGATTTGGGGTGTCTGTGTAAGTTTTCCTGTAACAATGCCCACACAGAGGACCCAACAGCGGGGCTTCTTGTCTGGGCAGTGACATGCCCAACTGGACATCATCAAGTAATGTTGGCTCTGTGATCTCTTACAGGCTTACTGCAAGAAGTTTGCTCAGATTTTCATTGCTCTTTGCTAACATGGATTGCTGTAAAGTCCTGAGTTGAAATTACAATTTCACCACCAACATAGAACTGGAAGTCAGTATCTGGGGCTACCTGCACTTAAAATACTTAACCAGGGAATGGTGAAGGTAAAGCCACTAGGGAGGGAGAAGGAGGCAGTGAGGCGTGTGCTGCAAGCCCTTGTGAGTCCCAGGGGACTGCTTCTCTCCCCAGGTGAGGTGGGAAAGTTTTATGCAGTGCTTGCTCAACCCAGAAATTGTTTAAACAAGGAGCACATGTGTCACTTTACAGAGCCCTCTGACAGTTCTGTTCACATTTGGTTGGGGTTTAGATCAAAATTAGATTCTGTTAAATTCTGGTTTGTATTTGGCTATAGGAGGCATTTAGATCAGGCAGCCTCTGCTCTCCTGAAATATACCCAAAAAGCAACATGATTGTGACTGGTTAGACTATGATTTTTTTTTTTTTCTTTTTAGTCCAGAGGGTATGTTTTGACAACAATCTACATTTGTGCGATATTAAGATCCATCCAGCACCCTGTAAAAAATCTAAACTAAAAGATTAATTGTTAGCCATGATTAACATATTATTTATTGTTATTGTGTGATGTTGAGACTATGTTTGGAACAGATGGGAATCCAATTAGCTTAGTTCTGCCTTTGTCCGTTGGATGAGACATTAATTTCAGGGCCACTCTCCACCTCATCTGAATAGCTACAAGAAAAGAAATATGCTCATGAAACTTCATGGTTTTGAGACTGTTTGTCATATATTTTTGTTTTCTCATGAAAGGACACTACTGGCTGCTAAGCAACAGAATAGCTGTGTTTACATGTACATTTATCTATATATATGCGCACACATACGCAGACACAGGGAGCTGTTTACTCAAGGACAAGAGTCCTCAACAGACTGGCTTTCAACTGAGAGTAATTCTATTAATTAGGGCTGCAGATACCATCCCCCTTCTGCTTCCCCCACCTTACCTCTCCCTTTCTTTCCTCTGTTGCAACTATTACTATTTTTAATTAACGTGCCAAAATGTTCACTTCTAACTATAACAAGAAAAGAGAAAGACAAAAGGGCAGAAGCAGGGAGAGGAGCTCTGGAGAGAAAGACAATTTGTTTGACTAACCCTTTCAGAAAAAGACAGGCTTGTCAATGATTTCTCTTCAGGATGGTATCCCATAGCCAGGGGAGGGAGCAGAAAAGCTTTTTAATGGGGCTTTTCTCCCAGCCAGGAATAATCATGCCTACAGAGAAGTCTTAAAGCTGCCTTCGGCTTGGGGGCAGTTCTGTTACACCTCTCAGTGGTATTTCTTTTTTTCTTTTTTAACATCTCCTCCTTTTTATTTTTCCCTATTTTTCAAGGTGTTATGAATCCTTAGTCCAGGAATTATCTCTCAATCCATCTATATTTTTTTGTGCTATATTGATTATTAGTTTTTTTCTCCACCACAAATCCCTTTCCCTGGATTTTAAATGTTACAACATTTGATGTAATCCCCACACTTCAAAACTAATATCCAGACACCACAGTAAATATTTAGGGTTCAAGGTTGCCTCTCTGTTCTTCATCTTTGAAAGAGTTTGTGATTAATTGAATACTGGTGAAAGTGGAAGTTGATTGAGATGCTTATTGTAGAGAAAGAGAAGTAAAAAAGACAATACTGGGATTCAGATATAAACACATCATTAGCACTGGAAAAAGTGTTGATTGAAATTGGGCATATATGGGTATGAAACATGGCTTTTCATACACAATAAATTCTATGAAATATGTGCCTTTATTGTTGCTGTTTTATTTAAGTTAAAGCTGCCTGGGTGTTGATGAAATATCAGGGGAGAAAGAAAATCAGCTTTTAACTAAAAGAATAATGGCTTTGCATTTACTAATGTTATCATTCTTCATGGATAATATTAATAATCTAAATGTTTGCCAGAAACTGGAAAAAATAGTTTGCTCATTTTAGGTTTTTTGTTGAATCTTTCCCATACTAAGCCTCCTCCCTGTCCCTTCCCAAAATATGTGTGAGAAATTAAAAGCATCAGAAACTAGTGTGCTATGAGCCCCATCCTTTCCAGTTCTGAGGAGATGTGAGTTTTTAAAGCTTCCAGCTGGCATCCACCAGCCTTTCAAGACAAGCTGCAGATCTGGAGCCTACTGCTCCAGAGGTCCCTGATTGAAACTCAGTGGCTTTGTCAAGAGGGTGGTGACTACTTTTGCTCGCACACAAATTGGCAGTTTTCTGAACCACTGTGCGCAGAAATCCTTGACTCCTATTCATATGCGTCAGGCAGCGTCTCTCATTTCAAATGACACTGGCTTATTTGACTTTCAAATGAGAAAACGAAGTATCGTGAACAGATGAAGAGATAATCAAAACATCTTTGTTCAGGTTTTTGGAAACTGGTTTTGAAAACTGAAACTCCTGAGCCATTCTGCCAGTTCTCACAATATTTTTATCATTAAAAAAACAAAAACAACATTTGCTAATCGGTTTCATAAATCTCCTGTCTTTGGAGGCATGTGAATTGGTACTGATTCACCTTAATAATAATTAAATATAACTAATGTTTCTATCAACCCATATTTGAAAGCTTGAACAACATTAATTTTCAAATGGAGAAGAATTCAGAATCTGAGCTATTTCTAAGCCAATCCTCAGCACTGACAACAGCGTTGCAAGAGCCACCCTTGTTTTGAAAGCATAGGCGTAAAATCAAAAGTAATATAAAAACCACAGAAACACATAGTAGTGAAAAACCTTCCCGGATCAGCAGCTTTGATCCCTTACCACTGCATGAACTTGTCAAGGCTCATCTCAAACATGATCTTGTATCTTGTTCCTCACTTTTCCAGCTAGGGTAGGACTGCTTATTCTTGATGAGAGATAATTCTCTTCTTAACTTCTAGGCTAAATATATTCATAACTGGTCAGTCTATTTCCTCATCTCAAAGAATTTATATTAATGAGTGGCTAATTGTTAATTCAATTATTCTTTGTAATTATTCTTAACTATACGTTGCATTTTCTCTCCCTTTTTGCATATTTGAATTGTTATCTATGCATATTCACTCTCCAGGCTGTTTTGGTGAGTTGTGATCGATCAGCAAAATCATATGGTGAATGTGTTTCATTTTCCCAATTCAATAAGCAGACACATGCCTGTGAGAAAATGGAGTACTCATCTTCCTTTAATATTCGAATATATTCTTGGAAATTTGGGGGTTTCTTGAATATTCATTGCTATGGAGACTAATTTCACAGAAAGAGCACAAAATAGGTAAAGAAAATGTTACAAGCAACTCAGTCCTGTCCTCAGAAAAGGGAATTTACCTTCTCACACGGCTCTTGTTGTGTTATCGTCTATAAATGGCTGCATTTTGGCAATGCCATGCACAAATTTCTTATGAATTGTACTGTAAAGTACCACAGGACATTTTGGGATGTCATTGTGGGTGTAGTTTGGTTGTGTCTAGACTGGTATTTTTTAAACAGACACCAGGGAGTGGAATATCCTCAAGATAATAGCATTTCATAAGGATGGGTGGATGCTGTCAAGATGAGAAGGTCTAGCAGCATTTCCTAAGGGATTTCAGGGTCTTTGCCAGGCAATTCCAGAACTTCAGGCCTTGTTTGCTTATGTTTTGGTTTAATTATCTGGAGTGAAAGGACATCTTTGCTTTGTATTTGAACAGTGACACATCACCTGCCCTTTCTAACCTCAGCTAACAGCATTATCTCCTCAGGTCAAGTGAGAAAGGCCAGTGCTCTTGTTGCTGTGGGTGACAGGTTCAAACCCTTATAATCATCCATGACAGCACTTGTTATACTTCTTTTTTTATGAGAATTTTTCAACCTCTCTCTTTTGGCTCCTTTATACTGTGGGTCTTTGGTTCTTAGCTTTAATTTTACATTATTTCTCTTGTCCTTCCTCAGCAGTCTTGCATTTCAATGTTTGTATGGCTTGAAAAGTTTTCCCTCAGAATTTAACTCACACACTCATGGTCAAATTTTCAAATCCATGGGTTTAATCTGGGTTTGAAGTAAAACCAGAAGCATGTTACAGATCAGTGCAAGCATACACTCAGACCTCTACTGCTTGGCCTCTTTTTCTCCAACCAGCAAGCTGGAGAAAGACACACAAATACAAATGCACACAGCCACAGGGCACAGACATATCCTGTTCCTTCAGCTCTATCTTCAGCATTATCAAAATTAACAAGTAGCCACCTTAATCCTGCTCACTCATCACAAAGCCCTCTTGTTCCTGCGGACCTGGATCCACAGCTATTGGCTTCTTATCTTGGAGGCTAAGTAAAAAAAAGAAAAGCAAAGGAAAAGAAAAAAGATGCCTTTTTACTCTTGCATAAGCATCACTCCAACCTTCTTGTTATTGATAAGTGGCTTAAAGTGCTGTTTGGAAATGAAAAAGTCACCCTGGTGAGATAACCTCTGGCCTTGGCAATTCCTGGTAAATTACTGTGCATCTCTGACTGGACACAGTTTCTCTAACTTTTGGCTTAGGCTGGGGCAAGCTGACACCCTGGATCACAGAGTGAGGTACCCCGGTGTAATCCCTTGCACTCACTAGTAGAGTTTCATTAATTGATATTGGGTCTTCTCCCCAAGTTTCTCTCCTGCCATCACTTCTGGGTTTTGTTTTGACTGGAGTTCCCTCTGCCAAGAGCAGAGAAAAGCATAAAATGTGAGATTTGACATTTTCTAGTCCAGAAGAAAGAACATCTCAGGAGCTGCACTGGCTGGCAGAGCTCCACTCACTGGTATCTAGTCTGAGCTGCTGCATGGAAAGACAGCAGGGAGGATGTCCATACAGAAGAGAGAGGAGATGCTGTAGGATATGAGGGCAGTGGAGAAATGACAGCTTTGGTGAAGGCTCTTTGCAGGATAGAGTGAGAGCATGGTTCCCTTGGGAATTAATGTGGTGTAATCTTCCTGTGGAAAGTGAGGTTTGACCATGTGAATTAATCCTGCTACTTTGCACTGGGTGAGGAGAGTTTGTTGCCTGTGCCACCACTCCATAGTTTTTCTCAGGAGGTAGCGTGTTGCATTATTGTTGTTCCTGCTGCTGTTGTTTTAATCTTTCACGGGAGATTATATAAAACAGCCTCTCCATGAACCAGAACACATCTCTGGGGAATATGATGACAGCATCCATATCTTAAAAAGCCATAAAGTAGAGACACACTGTAGAAGGTAGTCATTCCCAGTAATAAGTGCAGTATGACATCCAGGGAAGATACCCTATTGTGACAAGTTTGAACACTAGTTCAAATCTGGAGAAAAGTACCTTTAAAACCACAGATGTTGCCATGCTTGTTATTTTAAAAGATTTTCCTTCCCTAAATTACTCCTGCAGCCAGAACAAAGCCCTTTAACCCTTGGAAGACCATAGCCATTTCCTGCTCCCCAGCTGTGAATCTTAAAATTAGTTCCTCTTGAAGCCTGCATCACAGACATCCTCCCTTAAAACAGCAGTTCCTCTGCATTTTCAGGACTCACACTTTGGCGTACTCCAGCCCATGTGGACCCTGGCCTTGATGGGTGAACAAGCTGATAAGGGGTTTTCTTCTTCCCTGATCTCACGCAGAGATTAATTTCTGGACTATATATAGTAGATGTGAGGCCCGATAACAGGCTTGTTTCAGGTCTTGCAGGAGCTGAGGCAGGAAGAGAGGATAACCAGAGTTCCCAGTCACAGAGGATGGAAGAGCCTTCAACTTCCCGTTTGCAAAATGTGCTGCACCTCAGAGCAAGACACTCATTACCTATTGCTGTATTCATACCTGGAGGTACAATCCTGCTGCATCACCCACGCTGCAGCCCACAAGATGGAGTGGGAAAGAGCTTCCTTGCTGTGCTACTCCACTAATGTGTTAGGAGAATTCAGGCCACTGAGCTTTAGCTACCTTGGGCCACACTTTCAGAGCTGAAATGCCACCTATATCCCTGCAGCTAGTTAGTGAAAAAACAAGAGACTCCCAAGCATGATTGAGACTGCCTGAGCAAGGTGACATGCAGGATCCTGTTTAGAGCAAGTGAATGGAAAGCCCCGAGCGCAGTCCAGGTCAGCCTTTCCAAATATGATGCTGTGTGCCTCAGTGTCCCCTCTCTGATCAGTGTGCAAATTATGCCAGCAGCCACTGCCCTCAGTTAGGTTTTATTTATGAACTCCAGGACCAATAAGTCAATAGATCCTGGAGAAATGTCACTATTACAACCATCCACGACAAGGGAAAGCACATTCCCAAGCAGGGACAGTGTGGAAGGCCTAATGAACATTAAGCAGAGCACTTGTTCAGCACTGGCTTTGTCGCTGCTGGGCAGCCTTGTCCTGACAGAGCTCCTGTCCAACCAGGGACGTACATCCATTCATCATTAGTCCTAATGCAAGCTTGGGAGTTTTAAAGCCAGGGCTAAATCAGACCATCTTAATTTGCAGGCTTAATGCATTGCATATTATCCGTATCCTTCCTATGGGATTTATCTTGATTAAGTGCTAATTTGTAACTGGTGGTATACCCAATGAAGTGACTGATGAGAAGGGTGCCTGGGTTGAGAGTCTGTGTTTTGGCAGCAGTGCAGACTGGGGATGGAAACTGCTGTTCCCACTGCAGACACTCAGGCAGGCAGCTCATTTTATGCCCATCGCCATCAGCCTCATAGGCAAAGTGTCCAGAAGGGTTTAGCTTGGGTTATTCTTCAGCTGAGATAGAAGCCAGAAGTCTGAAGTGGGAGAGAAGACCAGTCCTGTAAAGGTTTTTGGCCGTACTTGAAAAGTCAGTCCCTGTGCTGTTGTACAGCCCTGTTTGGGCAGAACAGTGCAGATCAGAACAGGTGTAGATGCTTCAAATAACCAAGTGCAGGCAGCTTTTTACACACCCTGACTGACACATCTTCAGTTGCCTGTTGGACTCCTCCTGTCTGTGCCCACAGCTGAGCTGCCTGCCCCATCCCCTGCAGTGACACCCTGCCCAGCCCCTGCCTCTCTCATTGCTTCCACTCGGTGTCCACCAAGAATCAGCTGGAGTAAAATGTTGTGTGGGTGAGACCATTTTAGACACAATCACAGTCCTGATTTGACCACAAAAACCTGGCAGAGCCTAACAGCAACACAGAAAAGTCTCTTTGAGATGGGCAGAGCTTTTTCAAGGAGCTAGGAAGCTCCTATTTCAGGATAGTTTTACTTTGTTGACCTTCATTTTGGAATCAGAAACAAACCTTTCCACCTTCACCAGACACACCAAATCTCAGATCAATCTACATCAACATGTAAGTTTTACAGCGTTTGAGGAGAAGTGACCTTTAAGTAGAAATGGGTTCTCAACTTTTGCTATCACAGCATTGGCATTTCACTAAAATAAAAGACTTTATTTCATCTGTCAGTTTGGTATCTGAAACTGTGTCTGGTTCTGTAACCACCTGCCCCTTCCCTACCCCCACCCCCTACCCCAAATCATGAATATACACTGCATATATGTCTTAAACAAGTCTTATGCACAGAAACACACACACAGAATTCAGGTCAAGCTGTTTCATAGTCCTATTTCACAGAAGACTGAAATGAAGCTTCACTAAAATTTCTCTGATGTGGTAATAGTAAACCCAGGGAAGGCATCCAAAAGTTTTAATTTATGTTTTATGCTGTACAGAGATGTTCCCAAATAGCATTTCTCCTTTTGGTTGCTTTTCCTAATGCTGAAAATAGTGGACAGTTTCTCAGCTGATGGATACTGCTTCCTTTTACTTGAGTAACTAATGACAGCATTTGAAGAGGAAGGGGGGCTTTGTGTAAAAAAAAAGAAGTTAATTAATTTTGGGGGTTTTAATCTCTTTTCTTTTGTACCAAACTATAAAACAAAAATTCTTCGGGAGCCAGAACATGTACCTCCAGTAATCGAAAGAGAGGCAAGGATCTGACTAATAGATATTACGTTCCATTATATGGTCTTGAAGTCAATAAACATTAGGTTACCTTCATGCAGTGAAAAAAGACCAGATTTATTAAAAAATCTTATCTGGAGGGTTTGCATTTCAATAGGATGTGAATTTGCATATTTTAACAATAACCTCCCATCATTCTGTCTGATCTGTGCTCAGTTGGCCATACAGATCACTTTATCTTGAATAGATTATCACCGGTTTAATAAACCCTTCATAATATGCAGGTATAACAATGGTACTTCATTGGATAAAGAAGGCATTAAAGTTCTTTTTCTGGAAATAGGGGTGGCCCAGCTAGTGATTAACTTTATACCTCTGTACATCCCTGTGCTGAATACCGATTGAAGGAGAGTATTCCCATTATTCACATTCAAAATGGACCAGCTCTTCAGAGTCCCTGTTAACTCCTCCTTGCCCATGGCAGCTGCGGAGAGGTGGGAGTTTAAAAAGCCAAGGCTGTCAAGGATTTTATCACCAGCAGTGGCCTTTACCTGGAACATCAGGAAAAGCTGACTTTCTTCCCCCAGGCTGAGTCTCTCACATGTGCAGGGTGATCAGTGACAAGAGGTCTCATGAAGGAGGCACCATCTCAGTGCTAGCTGGAATTAGGGTCAACACGCTGCTCAGCAAAGGGCCAAAAAGGCTTTTACGCAAAAAAAATCTTAGATAACCTGTTTTCAGTGAAAAATCAGCATTATTCTTCCTTATCGCTTCTCACAGGCTTTTAGTTAGTGACCACTTCTACTTTCCTTACAGAAGTTCATGTTCCACTGGTTGTCCTTTACAAGGGATGAGTCCATCCCACAGTTCCCATGTCCCACATTGTTGTCTCAAAATGTTTGCCTGGGAGAAGCACACTCAGACCCTCAGCAGGAGCACCAAGGAGTCTCTGCCAAACCACAGGGCTAGCTTTTGCCTCCTGCAGTTTCCACGGAGACAGACTATTATTTACATGTGCCTGCAGTTCCAGGCTCCTGGCCACCCTTCTCATGAGACATAGGACAGAGCATTAGTAGCAGTGCAGCAGAGACGGGGGCAAATATGATTTTAGCGTTGTCCTGCAATTTTTGATTTCTTCATTTTTGCTTCTTTGTTGACATTTGCACCCTGACTTGAAGAAAACATGATACTCTTCCTCTCCAGGGTACTCAGTGCAAAGCAGGCAGCCGTGAGCGTTAACTGTCCACACACAGAGCTTAGACAACCTGCAGGCTACTGTGGCATTAAGCCCGAGCTTGTAGACCTTAATGAGAGATAATGTTTGCTCAGGACCAGCTCTGTGGTCATGCAGCCTTGGGATCTGGGCTGCCTCACATCTGACCAGCTGGGAGCATAGGAATAATGAATTTAGGGGCTGAATGTGCATGCATGTATGAGAAATAGAGAGCATGTCACACACGCATTCCCCAAGACACTCCTGAGAGCAACTAGAACTTTTCACACTCTCTCCATCCCCTGTTTTCTTTTTCTCTGCTCAAGCTGTGTTCGTGCTTGCTTTTCCAAAGCTCCCATCAGGAGCTTTTTGCTTCACAAGAGCCAACATGCCGTTGTGCTGGCTGACAGTGGGAGCACAGCAAGGCTAGTGAATAATGGAAAGTTATTGACCTATAATAACCTGGCATTATTGACCATAAATGATTTAGTTAAAGTGCATACACACACACACACGCACACACGCACACACCATCTCACGTGAAGGAGCTGAATTTTGAATTTCGTTTGTTCAGCACTGGCTCAATGGAGCTTGTCACAGGGCATTTTGGCCTGGCATGAAATTAATGTTAATCAAAACATCTCTGAGGACCCTCTAAATAAGATTCTTGTGGGGAACAGGCTCAATACCTGCAGCCAAAAGCAGATTGTCCTGAGTCTTTACTTGAGGCTCCATGAGAGCACAAACCTTTCATGAACTTCAGCAGAGTTCACAGATTTTAAGGCTGAAGAGGAAATTTTCATTAAGCAGTTTTGACCCCTGCCATAAGGCAGTCTAGAGACTAACTACCAGGACCAATAACCTGCCACCAAACCAGAGCACAATATTTAGGGAAAAGGAAAAATATCCACTTTTGATGTCAGATTTCCCAATTTCCTATTATTTTTTCTTTCTGCTGAGCCAGCTGTTCCCCTCCCAAGTGCTGACATCAGGTCCTTTGGAGTCACAAAGTTCTGGTTGCCCCTCTGGAAAGCATACTCAGGGTTCATGGCTGGCCTCAGGTGCCCCTCTGGATCCACAAGGTCAGGCATTACCCCCCACCCACCCTGATGAGACTCCAGCACCTTCCTGTGCCTGAATGGAAGCTTGTGGAAGTGCAGGTGTCTGAGTTGGTGAGCTTGGCTGGGTCAGATGACTTGAGTATCTGTTTAGCTGAGCCAGATTTCTGAACCAGGTATTATAACCCCAGCCACCTGCAGAATTGCCATATGCCCTCCTAAGATGCCCATCTTTGTGTCAGCATCTGAATTTTGTGCCTGGCCTTTATTATGGAAAGTTCCTGCCCAGCATTTGACAGGTGAAACTTTGCAGCTTGGACCTGTTCCTGATTATCTATCAGTGCTCTTCAAACAGCCATAAAAGCTTCTCATTAGCTTTGTGGGCACTGTTCTTTATACACAAAATAGCCATGCCACTGTGCCTGGCTTTCTTTGTTTTCTCAGAGTCAGAAGGATGAAAGGAAGGATTGCTTTGGTTTCAGATTTGCCTGACTGGGAGCTCTTGAGAGAGGATACAAGAATAAAATTTTAACTCTCAGTAGCGCTGACCCGTGGTAAGGAAGCAGCTATGAATTGCCATTTACAGCACAGAAGAGTGTCACGATGCAGGGATTCTTTCCCTTGCTTTTCCAAGATCAGGCAATATTCCCCACTTACTCCAGCAGGCAGTGGTAGCACCTGGAGCTGCTCCCGCAGTCCAAAATCACTGCAGACAGGCAATCACTGAAGTCAGAGGTGCGATCCAGTCTGTGTACTGAAGTAACTAACTTTTGAGTACATTTTAAGTACCTAATGAAGCAGGCTTCCCGGAGTAAATCCTTAATTTCTCCATCTAGGAAATTGGGTTTGCATAATTTAGTTGTTTAAATTTAGGCAGCCAAGAGCTCCCTCTGGAGGTCTCCAAGCAGCCCGTTCCTCTGCATGGGCACGGCCAGGCACTTGCTTCAGAAATGCAATTTCCAGATGTACCTGTGATTTCAGCACAAGCTAAGTTTTCCCATTCAGGAAATAGGGTCTCCCCTAAATTTTCCAATTTTTATGCTAGAACTAAAGCTAAGCTAGGGGGCAAGACCAGCTGGAAAGGAACATCTGGATTTCTCCCTGAAGTCAGGCAAGGCACACAATATCCTGAAGTAGCTCTGCTTGTCACTGGCAGCAGCACAGTGCCTTTACCTGTATGTGCACACCATCACACACATCTGCATACCCCTGAGACCAGCCCAGAACACCAGATGTGAACCAGCCCACAACTTTTTGAAGGGGGGCAGAGATGGGGGTGCTGACCTCCTAGTTCCTTCATGGAATAAAACTGTGTCTGGGGAAGTTCAGCCTAAACATTGGGAAAAGATTCTTCACTAAGTGGGTATCGGTCACTGGAACAGGCTCAAAAGAGCACCAAGCCTGTCATAAAGGAATATCTAAACAATGCTCCAAGTCACATAGATGAGTATTAGGTACACTACAACGACCATTAAGGGCCCCTTACAACTCGAGATTTTCCATGATTCCATGACTTTCAGCTCTGCCCTTCCTTCCTCTCTGTGTAAGGTACTGTTATACCAGCATTATCCATGCCTTGATACCTTAGATTCACAGAGCTTCTAACAAATATAAATTCCCCTTTGCACACACCCCATTTAATCAAAACCTTGCTGGTTTAAGCAGTCTGTTTTATTAAATTACCAACCTATGAAGCCATTAACTCAATTAGAAGCAGCAGTTCTGTAGTCTTGAACAACCAAGGGGTAATATTGCAGTGGTAGACGTTATGCGGGTATGGCACTTTATAATAACAGTGAGAGCTCATATAGCATCTTAAAACTTTACAATTTTGTAGGAATAGTATCTAATTAATCCTCACAATGGGCCCTGAAGGTAAAGATTATTGTCTAACCCCTTTTTCCATGGAGGAAACCTAGTGGGGAAGGAGATGATAGGTAATAGACTTTGGAAAAGCATAAAAGGCTGTATCTTTCCACGGTCTGCATTCAAAGTAAGAAGGTTCCCCAAATTTCTGCTTTCCTTCAGAGCAAATCAACACAAAATGACCATTTTCTCCCTTTCTTGTCCCCATATTGTAACGTGTAATGGGTTGAGTTAATTTTTTAAAAATCTTTTATTTTTTGGAAGGAGTAGAGGTAGGAGTGTAAAAGTAAGTAACACCAAAGTATTACTAAAAGCTAATACTAAAAGTAAATAAGACAGAAATATAGATGATAAATAGGAAAAGAAGCAGGACTTGATCTGAATTTGAAAAAGAAAGTGACAGATTTAGGATCAATATATTCTTTTAACAAAATACTGAGAGGAGAGAAAAATCTGAAAACAATGAAAATCAAATAATGTTTCTAATAATTAACATTGCCAACCATAAAAAATACATCAGTCATAAATTATCTCAAGCAAACCTGTATGATAATATAAATAAAGGAAATTTATTTTCACTTTTTTGTTTTCTTTGAGTGATATTTTGCGCATTAAGATTTTTCTTTCATTCTGGAATTAAAATTCTTGTTAAAAAGTTGCTCAGGTCCAGAAGTTGAGGATTTAAGGAAAGCACCATATGTCAGGAGACTGATGGTAAAACGCCAAAAGCTAGAAGCTCTGGCAGGGCTTGTAAGCTAGGCTATATCAGGGTTACCTTTAAATGCAGTGAGGTTTGCATTGTACCCTTATTCAAAGAATTAATGAGTAGTTTATTTAAAGTAGATGATTAAAAAAAAACCAAACAAAAACCCAACGATTGTTCTCAGTGGTGATGGCTCCATTTTATCTCCTTTCATATTTACACCATGTAGCACCCAATTCACACTGCAGAGAGAGAAAGTACAATCTGGCCCAAATTTTCAAATATGCTCAGCACCCAGTGGACCAAAATCTTTTAATTATCTCGCTGTGCATTTGAGAACATCCTGCGTTTGAAACAGAAGGCTCCTTAAGTAGTGTGATTTCTTGCTCGGTTTCCCCCTCTGCATTTTTTTTTTTTTTTTTTTTTTTACTGTCAGCATCACATCTCAAGACTATCTCTGTGCTGTGATTTCGGATAGATCCTGCTAGGAAGCACAAGTCTTGTTTCTCCCGCCAAGCTGGTTCAGACATGTCAGTGTTGCTTGGGCTTTCCACTCATCTACCCAGGAGCACCAGGGCCCAGGAGCTCAGACACACACTCAGCAAAAAGTTAATGGCCACAGCCTCCAGAAAGTTCATAGCTGAACTTTCCGTGTCTCTGACCAACGCTCCCTCTTCAGCCACAGCACAAGGGGAAGGAAGGAGGAGAGTGCTGCTCGATGCAGCTCCTAGTGAGGCCCCTCTGCTTTGCCTCTTCCAACTTAATCCAAGCTGAACCTTCTGTGCGAGCGAGTGAGGGGGTCAAGCTTGCAAGCAAGTGGGAATGGGGGTGATGGGGAAGGCAGTAAATAACTTTAAATAACTTGGAGCTATTGGCTGTGATGCCAGAGGTGGCACGCTGCTTCCAGCCACTAACACATGTGGACAGGTGAACCTTTACACCAAATCAATCATCATATTTATTCTAATTGTATCGTAATAGTCCCCCAGGAGCTCAGTTCAAATGAGCTTGACATTATTAAAATTTTAATGCCTAGTTTTCATAGCTGAATGAATATTTAAAGGGTATGTCCCAGGCTTAAGTTATGATGATGAAGAAATTAATGGAATGTCTTGTTTAATGCTTTGGTACATGTTGATGCAAAAAAAAAAAAAATGTGGCTGTTCAAGGCAGAAAAGAAAGAAAGGCAATATTTAGGCATAATTAGAGGAGGAAAGCATCAGTGATGCATTAGTATCAGACACCAGTTTTGTTAGATAGCTCTCAGCAGAGGGGAAATATTTATCATTCAGGAGGGGTGGAAGTCAGGGTGCGGTCAGGGACCAGAAGAGAAGCAGCTCCACATGAATGACAGATCTGAAACCAATCTCTGGGAGTCTCTGACCACATCCCTGCATAGCAGAATGAGCTTGCTAGCCTTTGTTGCCTGGAACAGAGAGAGAAAATCACCGTTGTTACCCAACCAGGGTGTTTGTTTATTTTAAGTACCCAGATCAACTTTGAAGGATGGCATAATTAATCAGCAAGACTCATCAGTCTGGTAATTATGTTACAGATAATTGTCAAAACATAGGACCAGATGATACCAGTTACACATAGATGGGAGTGAGACGTAGCTCCTTTTGCACTGGAGGAGGACCTGATACAGGTTGAAGCTGGTACAGAGAATTGCACTGAGGGACTGAAATCTGGAGTGATTGTGGGGTTTTGTTTCAGTGTTTGTGTTTGGGGTTTTTTCAATCCTTCCATCCTTTTCCCAATTCAAGAAATATGTGGGAATTTATGGATTTTTGGTTTTCTCCTTTTTGAAGGCTCTATTAAAATTTGAAAAGTTCCAGCTTGTGCTTATTCATTTACTGTTAGAAACTGAGGACTAACTTGAGTATCTGGATGGGCTTAAAATCACACCCCAAATGCATTTCCAATCTGCGAAGGAGGGCAGAAGAATAAGTTAATACTCTAAGTCCCTTCACAGAAAATTTTCTCTAAAGGGGCACTATCAAAACGAAGATAATCTTATTCTTCTTCTGAGTGTTTCCTTGTTTGTTTTCTTTTTTGCAAAATTATTTTTTATTTTCATTTTGCCAGCTCAGGAGCCCTGATCCAGTGCACAGCTAAAGGGGCTTATCATCAGAACAAAATGTTCACACATCTAATTTGAGATGTGATTTCAAACCAGCTTAGACAAGTCAGTGGATAAGGTGGCATGGCTGCCGGGGGTTCTTCTGCTCAAATGGAACTTGTTTCAAGCAGTCTAAAAAAAAAGATTAAACTTTATTTGTTTGTTAATAGAACTGAAAGGAGAGCACAGCCGTAACACCTGCATAGGATAGGGATACACATTTAGAAAGAAGCTGTTGTGCTGCAGAAATGTCAGAACATTCTGGTTGGAATAGGTTTAGGTCTGGGCCTCCTGTTGCTCAGAACTGAAGTAATGGTCTGCTCTCTGTTTTACTACAGGAAGCAGGTGACTTTAACCTTTGAAAAAAGGGAAATTAGGGTAGAAGGAAGAGAGTGAACACATTAACCTCAAAAGCAGGACTAGGGGCGGGGGAAAAACACTTCTGGCTCAGGATGGATCTAGCCCAGTACCAAGGAAAACCCTGCTTAACCTGGTGAGAGCGTCTTTCAGTTCTTGGGGAAGCTGTGTTTAAAGTCATGCTCTGAAGCTACCTGCACATTTAGATCAGTGAGAAAGCCTGTATTTCATGGTCCTGGCAGTGGGTGAAAGCAGCTAGTTAATTTACACAGCTTACTCAGTTGTTTGTTAAATGGCAATGCTGTGGAAAGCATTTCTCCATAGGCAAAAGGGCTGGCTGTGGTTCTTATCTTTGTGGCCAGGCATACAAAGCTGCAAGCACAGAAGGTCTAATCTTCTTGGATGGACGGTGGCCAAGGTCTTTTTGCACTCAAAGCACTGGAGTCAATGGAGCTTGGCCTTGCCTAAAGTCTGCAGAGTCAAGCCAAGCAACCATAAGTGGCAAAGGCAAGGTTTGGGTCTTGCTTCAGAAGAAGAGATAAAGCCCAGAGAGGGAAGAGCACAGCAGGAAAGTTCCAATAGCCAGAGGTCATGGGCTCAGGATAAGGTAGAGACAAGAGCAGATGTTCATCTCCTAGTGAGGGAACAAGGGTTATGTCTACAATGCCTTCAGGGATACAACTGTCTCTCTGATCTGATTGCTGCCCTGCTCATGTCCGTGCTGAAGAGTCCCCTGGGGTCTGTGTGACCATGGTGTGCCCCACATGCAGAGAACACCCCACCTGCCCAAGAGACAGCAGCAAAATAGCACCAAGAGCACCTATGGGACCACTGGGATGTGAGGTCTGAGGGGAGACTTTCAGCTGGGAGGTGCAGACAGAGAGAGATCCACCAGCAAAACCACCTTAACAGAGCACATACTGCAAAACTGATCCAGGACCCTCAGCACATGTTCCCATCACTCATTTAAATGCTGTGTTGCCTTGTACATGCATTTAGCCATCTGCAAGGTAAGGATCTGTGCTTCTTAGGGTGAGACTGTCTTTGTTGTGTCCATATGGACTGCCTTCACATGCTGGGGGAAATGGAGTGCTCAGCCTGAAAGAAAGGAGGCTCAGGGGAGACCTTGTAACTCTAAAACTACCTGGAAGGGGTTCATTGCCAGGTGGAAGTTGATCTCTTCCCACAGAGGAAACAAGAGGAAAATGGTCTAAGTTGTAGACCTGCTAGGGCAGGTTGAAGTTGGATATTAGGAAATATTTTTTCACCAAAAGGATGGTCAGTTTGGTTGAAACAAACAGACTGCCAAGGGAAGTGATGGAGCCGTCATCCCCGGAAGTGTTCAAAAATCTTGTAGATGGGACATTTGGGGGGCATGGTTTAGTGGTGGACTTGCCAGTGTTGTATTAACAGTCGGATTTGGTGATCCTAGAGATCTTCTCCAACATTAATTATTCCATCATTCTATGACTACACTGTTGCTCTCTCTTAAAAGAGTTTGGGATTACAGCATCTAGGCTAAAAGAGAGTGAGGTCTCTTTCTACTCAATGCATGCTTAGTTGGCAAATAAAAAAAAGTTAAGGATAGAGAAGAATGATTTTTGATAGAAGCTGTATGGGTACATTTTAAAATTGGATACAAATTATCTTGAAATAAACTCATGAGGGAAATGAGAAGAAAGATGGGATTGTGCAAAACTTTTCCCTACTGATACTAGGGAAGCAGGGAGAAAATGACAGCAAAAGACTGACTTAGTTTTATATTAGAATCTGATGTGTTTATGAACAGAATTTCACATTGTGGTTGCTCACAATATCAGCAAAGAATGAGATTTAATGAGCAGCTTGTTCACTCAAGAGTTATACCTATGCTGTCAGGATACACATAGAAATAGACCTTTTTATGTAGCTTAGCATGACCAGAGGGCCAGTCCTGGGACTCTTTACATGCTTGAGTGTACTCACTAAATGTTCAGGGATTTCTCACTCATGTAAGGGGTCTGGGGGTACAGACACCTTTTCAAAAGCCATCATCCACAAGATACCCTTCTTTTCTAGGAAAGAAAGGTGGAATTCAGGAGCTAAGCAAGATCCATGAGTTCAATAAACACACATCTGGGTGATCAGGGCATCATCTTCTGTCCTTGGTCACTAAGGTACCTTGTGGCAGCACAACCTACCAAAGACCATTTTTACAGTGTGACTGACCAAATCTTTAAGGGAATCTCCTGCTGTCTCTTTCACATGCAGACTTGCATATGAAACAATATTTATAAGATATAAATGCTAAAAAAACCCCAAACATACAAACAAGCAAAATGCTAAAAAGGCAATCCTGCTTCTCTCATTTTGGAAAATGAGGCTTTGCTCCAAATATCCTGTGTTTTGTTCTCAAACATGCTGAAGACTGAGTTCTTCCTTTACCCTACCCCACTTCATTTAAAACCAGAGACACCATAAGATTAAACACTGCATGCTCAGTTACCCCAGGAAAAACAAAATGATTTGTTGTATTGGAAAGACTCTAGTTGCCTATTAACAAGATTAGCAGTTTCTTCAAACTCAAGCCCAAACTGTTCTGTGAGGAAGAAGTTTTGTATTTGAAGCCGCAGGCTTGTGCACATGAGCAAGAACTAACTGGAGCCCCTCTAGGTTCATCTACACACAGGAGAAAAGGAGAAAGATTAATCAATAGTTAGACAGATGGGTTATAATGTGTTTTATATGATATATAGGAAATACTCTTAGAGAGCAGGGATGGTCAGTAGCAATCATTCTCAGGGGTAGCCACCAGAGCACTGACTGATTTGGAAAAGTCAGACCCTTCAGTGGGGTTTTTTCATATTTCACACATTGCCATTTCAAGTCTTCTCATCTGTTTGTGCACATACCTATGGCACACATCTCAACAGGCAGGGAAGAGGGTGGCGGGAGGAGCTGAGTCCTTTACCAAGATGAGGTTTGGGATAGTCATTTCAGATGCAATGTATTACTAGCAAGGTAAACCTATGTGTTTTAGTTTGGGGTTTTTGGTTTGTTTTTTTTTTTTTTAACAAACTTTCTAAAATACTTCCTCTCCCCACTCTTTTGTTAATCCAACATTGTATCAATTCGGAGTGCCCACAGTAAATGTGGTTAATGTGTAATTACACATCAATCCATGCAAACACAGCACTTACCTCTATTCCCATGGGGACAGGTTTTTGCTCTATGCATTACAGCTGAAATAGACAAATACAGGAGTCTACTTGTGTAGCTAACCTGTGGTGAAGAAACCTTCCTGACTCTGTAGCATTTGGAGAAATTTTCCTGAACTGAGCATCTGAGCCCTGACTTTTTTTTTTCTTCAGAGAAAGGAGATTGCTTTGGATTCATGCTTATGGCTATCTAGTTTAGATCACTGTAATTCAATTATGTCACTCAGAATCAGGTACAGAGTGATTTACTTGAACTTTGCAATTACACATACACAATTCAATTGTAGGTGATTTTCTTGGCTTTTCCAACTTTGACACTGATATACTTTGCATTTCCTTAGGGCCCTCTATCAGGGCAGATTTTGTTCAATGCTTTAAAAATTATGACCCAGTCCCATAAACACATTCCTGCCAATACCTTTGCTCATATAAATAGCTGTATTGAATTCAGAGAAATTACTGTTGTGCACATGGCAGACTCAAAAAATACTCATGGCAGACTCAGTTGGCAGAAATGGTAACATGAAATTCCTCTCAGTGTTTTGGGGAGAGATTTTAAACAGGAAAACCTGTCCCACCAAAGTGATACAATTTTCACTTTCAGAAAACATATTTTCTGAAAATTTCAGAGCAGATATTAAACTATTCCTAGCCCCTATTAACATCTGAGCTATGTCATGAGACCATCAAGAACACCATTTTATTTTTAGGGAAGAAGTTGCTCTGGGATTTTTTTTTCTTCCATGAAGCTAACCAGCAACTACAGAGATGCAGGAGTGCCCAATAAACATTTGCTAAGACCTACTAGCTGGCATCCTTCATGATTAGGTCACAGTTGAGTTTCATCATCAATTTAGGGGGCTTATGCCTGAACAATACCAAACACTACACAATATCAGTGAGCATGAAGAGTTTGTTATTTGCCGTTATATCTGTCCACATAATTCAAGCATAGAAATGACTGGATGTTTGTTTATTTATTTATTTGTTTGTTTGTTTGTTTAAAATCAGAATTTAGATACTGTATTTACCCATCAACCACCTTCCTAGTACATGATGACATCTTTATCTTCATTATGTAGATAAAAGGTTGATAAAGAAGCAGGTGTAATGACATGTCCAAAATCACCCAGAAACCCAATAGAGAGCTGAAAACAGGCCTTGCCAGAGGTTAGCACCTCTACTTCTTTACACTCTTTGGAAAGTTCCAGAAACATGGGCAGCAGAAATCCTCTCATCATGGCTTTTGATACAAACCAAAGCCCCCAGTATGTCCTCAAGGAGTATTCAATTTTTTAAGACCTCTAAGGATAGTGGAAAGATTATTATTATTATTCAGATGATCACCAGGAAAATATTCCATGGTTCTATAAAGCACACAAGCTCTAGAATAACCTTTTGTCTCCTGAAGTGAAATCATCCTTAAGCACAACCAGCAGATTATCTCTCACATACCTCTCTTCTGCTTGGTCATGATCTTCCTAACTATTACTGGCACTTAATTCATCTTCAGTAATCTCCTCATCTTTTCCCTTTTTCTTCCTGTCTCAGAGCCCATTTAAGCTATTCAGGACAGCTCCATATTTTTGAGATGGTTTTTTTCTCTGTTTTTTTTTTTTTTTTTATATCTCTGTATTTGTCCATTCTCAAGTAGAGTTTTAGATCTACTTAAAAACACAAGGTACATTGATGAGCAATGAAAAAAGCAGGTGAGACAAGAAGGGTAGTAGGAACAGTGGGAGGAAGAAAGATGGAGACAGTGAGAAATCAGTCTCTGCTTCCTACTCTTCTTTCCCAGGTGATCCTTCTACCTGCTCTAAATTAATATCAAAGCCAGAGGGACCAGAAAAAGGTTGGTGGGAGAAAAAAACGACAACCTTAGGAAAAGAAAAATCATGATGCAGAAAAGCGTCTGTCCCCTGTCTAATTCCTGCAGTGGCCTGTAGCTGATGGTGCTGAGAAAATACAGCAGCAAGCTCTGACATTTCATTTCTGTGGAGAATTGAAAAAGGGCTTGCTATAATTCATCGCTTCTTGTAACTCAAACCCTTTTTGACAGGGGTACCTGTGCTGTCTTTTAACAGTGGCACCACAGTGGCTGTAATTGGACATGAAAAATGATGTTGTGTTTCTGCTTGCTGGGAGAATTGGGGTGGCGGTAGGTGGGACAGTGGCAATTTGGTGTGAGATGGTGACATCTGGCAAAATTTGGATGGGTTTGTTTTTGGCAAAAAAAAAAAGGAAGGACAACCCAAAGGGAAGGGTATGAAGTGTAGCAAGTATGTTCACCTTGCCTATGGTTTGCAAAGGTGGTATTCATCATACATGAACGTGCAAAGAATCACAGGAAAATGAGAAGTGTGATGCCCATGAAGTTCTAAGCCCACCATCAACACAAATATTTATGGCATTTGTAAGAAAAGGACACAACCCTTCTTCCTGAAATAGGCCTATTCACAGCTGCAGTGGTTCTTCTTCCCAGTACAGCTGGGGAACCTGAGCCACCGGCTTTTCCGGACTCCACATTGGGAGCACAGCTGTGCATAAAACTCTGGTGTGCCATTCTCTCACCACCTCTCTGAAAACTGTGCCTATATATGTAACCAGAGATTCAAATTAAATTATTTGGCTCTTGCCTAAGTCTCTGTGCCTCAGTGGTCCTCAGCACATCTTTGCTACAAAATTGTTGTTGAGCAAAGCACTTCAAAGTAAATATTTGGCCAAATGGGACTCTGAATCATGAATGAGGATAACCATTGTCCTGATTTATAATAGTTTTATAACTATAGAGCATTCTGGTACCATAAAGTCAGATATCTCCATATTATGGAAAGAATAGAAAATTGTAGTCAGGTTTTAAAGGATGGTAGAGAATTTAAAGAGGAGATGAATGCTTTTGAGACTAACAAATGGCAAAACAATTTACTTCTTTCTCAGTGGCACCACAACAGGGATAGCACAGAACAAGGAAGCATGATCATATTTCAAATGAGAGCACAAAGAGCATCCATGAGCAGAAGAAAGAAGGACCACTGAAAGGATAGGAGTGCAACACAACCTAGAGGAAAGCCTAGCAGTTACACTCACTCCATCTACCAGTTCAGATGTTGGGTCAGCCTGCCCTAAGTCTTTTCCCATACAGCCAAATCCCTTTTGAAGCCTTCTAGTGACAGGGTTTAATAACACCTTACAGCCACATCTGTAATTTCACAGATCCCAGGTGGATTTCCTGATGGTATTAATCAGATTTGCTGTCTGGCATATATTCTTTCTCCTGTCACATTCTCAGGGTCCACCAAGACAGGACACATATTAAAGATGTCCATATCAGTATTTCCCCAAACACTCTTCAAAAAGCTTCATTTTGGAGTATAAGCTTTGGTTTCATTCCACTTAACTTATGGCCATTTCCAGATAAAGAATAAGCAGGGAACTTGAATATCTGAATACCCTTCTCCCCAAGAAGGCGTTTCCCCAGAGTTAGAAAGCTACATTGTTCTGCCTTTTTATTTCCCCCCTCAGCCCTTTTCTAGTCCCTATGACAGGTCCTTGCTCCCAGAGTGTCTGTATAAAAAAATAAAAAATTCCATAGATGGAGAAAGGAAACTTAATTATTTTCCTCTCAGTGTTCTTCCCTATAATTGGTGTCTTTCATGTCAAGATGATCTCAATTTGTATTATGGGCTCCGTTCAGGCAGCACTTTCTCTTTGGTCTATAAAGAAATTGTCAAGTGTATAAATCATAGTGTACATTAAATTACACTAGCCTTTTACTTATTAATTTCCCCAGTTTTTTCTTCCTCTGTTGGATGCTCATTCTCTCACTCCTTTTTTTTTCCTTTCTTCAGAACTGATTGCTTTTTCTCACTCCTCATTATCAGAAAGAAAAAACTAAAAAAAAAACCAAAACAAAACAAAAAGCATCCAAAGTCCAAATACATATTTGCCTCATTTCATTTTTGCCAAAGAGTCTGATAACGTCCTCTGCCTTGTGCAAACTGACTTCATTCAACTCAAAAAGAAGGATGAAATCTGTCTAGTTCTTCTCAAGGCTGGATCCAAAAGCTGCTTGAGTTCAGTGCAAATTTTCATGGACCTTAGCACAATTCAGATCAGTACTTATGTGGGTAGATTTATGGAATGTTCTGCGTCTCAAGGCTGTGTCCATTTGGACTCCAGACTTTGCCTCTCAAGGCTGTATGATGCACACCTCCTGGGCTACTGTGACTATTTCTCTTACTGACTGCTTGGGATGCAGGTTCTGTCTGTCTTGGAATGAGCACCAGAGACCTCTGACCCCCCTCCTCCGATAATAGGGGTTGGATTAGTCATAGGGCTCCCATCAGGAGCCCATAATTTGGAATAAGGGGGCAAGTGTTAAAAGTAATCAGGGGTCGAGTCAGACGTTGGTACGTGGATGGTCAATACCAACCTGCTGCAAACACGAACAGTCAGAGGTTGAGCAGCTGAGGGAAGCAAGCAAGTAATTTGGCTTTATTACCCTGCACATCAGAGGCAAGGTGGGGTTCATCTCAGCTAAGTCTAAATGCAAAGACAACCTCCATGATCAGCAGAGAGGAACAGGAACAGGTACTGCAAAAGACCATACACAGTTATGCCTCAAACACCAAGTTTAAGAGTGGCTTATTTACACTTTCTACACATTTGGAGTTACATGACATAGAATACTCTCCTCACCTGTGTGGTGTCAGATCTTTGAATGTGTGTAACAGCCAGCTGCTCATATGTAGGTATAAAGGAGCCCTGTGGCAGGATATCTGTCCTGCTGCTGCTGCTTCATACATCACCTCTGCCCTGCTAATACCTGTGGTAGCTATGTGAGCAACTGGTCTTTGCAGTGGCAGAAGCAAGGGCTGATACAAGGTTTAACAATTACCAGATTCTTTGTTGGTTTTAGCACTTCAGCTGTCTGGATTTTGTTGGATGGTACAGGCATAGAGGAGAGAAACTGCTCAGTAGCATCTGTAGCCATGGATCCTTCTCTTCCAGAGTATGAGTCTAACTGTAGTCAGTTTATGGATAAGTACATTTTCCTCTAGAGACAACAATACAGCAGGATCTGCTAGGCTCTTCATCATCTTAACCTACTTGTCAGCCAGCTTGATAACTTGTTGTTACTAAAAATGTGTGCAGAGCAATTAGAATAAATCTAACTTATTATGAAGCACTTTCCAAAAAAAAAAAAAAAGGCAAAAATTAGGAAAAAAAAAATAAAAAGAAAAAATAAAACTAATGGCCTTGCTGCCCAGCTATGATTAGCCACAAATAAGGGATGGATTAATTCCCTGAAGGCATTCTGTGATATTCATCAGCCAATTTGTGGTCTGACTTTACTGGGAAGACATATGTTAGGAGATTACTATTGCCTTCTGACCTCGTGCTCCTTGTGATGATTATTTGAACTTGTACTTTCTTTGTTGGTTGACAAATCAAAAAGATACTTTCATTCTGCTCAGAGGTGGTCACACATAAAAAGATATTTTGAATATCCATCTGTGCAGGGTATTGATTGCTTTATGTGACAAGAAGTATGAGGCAGGGAAGGGCTTTCAGACTAAATTCTTAACTGGTTCTGATCCAGTCTGCATCTCTGGCTGTTGACAGGAGGGGTATACCCTCATCCCTGTTCTTCAGGCATCCACATCATGTTAGGCACCCCCAGTGAAGAACATTGTGAGCATCTGTTGCCCTCTCTCCTAGGAGTGAGCAGCTCTGGGGATAGTGATGGTCCCCAGTGATTTTGTTGAGTGAGAGAGGGGTAATTTGAATAACAGAAACCTATTCACAGCACAGTGGCAAGGTTTTTAAACCTACTTATATTGTGATATGACAAAGGAAAAAGATATCTGAAAAAGCAATAGAAGGAACATCTGGTCCTCTACTCCCAGAAATTCTCAGTATCCAATCCTCCTGCAACCATGTGCACAAATTAGATCCAAATCCAGGTTTGAAATGGAGGCTGCTATGTTATACATGACTATCCTACTGAGCTAACAGTAGAAGTGGAATTAGCTTTTCAATTTCCTTTCCATCATGCCAATCTCAAGAAATCTTTGCAGTTTAAGTTTCACTGGTCCTGATGTTCTGACAAAGCATTTTTGCCCTCACGCACCAGTGTTTCCAGAGGAAACTATTAGAAATTTTAAAAGTTACATTTAAAATTTCATGACCTGTGTGAAATGAGTCAGATCCCTCTCCCAATTGTTTTGATTGTGATTCAACAAAGCCACTGTCGGGTAAGAGGAGTGACACTGATTTATTTGCCTCAGACCAAACCGCAGCCTGCACTGGTTAGTCCTTTGTTTACTAATTGCTTTTTTTCCCCCCCTCGTAGAGTGAATTCTGGTGCTAATTATGATGCACAGTAAAGAAGCAAAGCAAGCCTCTCTCTGTATATGAATGTCTGACTCCTCCATTAATTACATGTCTGTCTTTGTTCTTCCTTACAGATGAACAGACCGATCCAGGTGAAGCCAGCGGACAGCGAAAGCCGAGGAGGTAGTTGACTGCATTGCTTTCAGCCACAGTGCTAAATATAATTGTTGTCTCTGGCTTCTCTCAGGCAATGTGCTGATCAATTAGTAACGTAATCACTGCCAAAGAAATTCCCTCCACAGCAAAGATTCTCTTTATTAAATCTTCTTTACTTCGTCTCACTTTCCTCATATTCAATTATTATTTGATTTTAAAAGGCAGGCAGGTGCCAGCGATTGCCTGAGAAACAAATAACTGCCTCGTTAAGAAGTGAAGCATCAGGCACTGACTTAACAAAGTTTAACAGCAGTGGACAGCAATGGGGGTTTTTCAGGCCTATGTCAGACTGAGCTGTAGAGGTGTTTAATTTGGTTAGCATAAAGCAGATATTTTATGGTTTCTCTAACCATGTTGTTTCTGCTTGCACTAAAGCGACTCTGCTTCTGGAAAAAGCAAATTCTGAGCTGGCAGAGTTTTCTGCACCTGTATCAGCTTATCTGGATAAACCTGTTGTGAAAACTGAAGACTTCTCTCAGACCCAGGGAGTTATTCAGGATTTGCACAGGTATAGCTGAAATCAGGAGCTGGTATTTTGCTTTTCCATTCTACACAGTGGATTTGGAAGGCTTTGTTAAGTGATTGTTCCATAGATCACCAGTGATGAGGTGTTTCCTGTAAAAGGTTTTTTACCTGAACTGATGTGGTGATACTTCACTGTACTCTTCTAATAGGAGCCTGTTTGTCAGATCAAACACACAGATCACTGAGAGAGTGTGAGATGGTCTGTTATGCTGGATAAATTACCATCCTGCTATTTTTTTCTTGTATCTGTACATTTATATATATATACACACACATATATATAATGACATGTTCTCTTCCTCTCTATCCCTATCTCTTTGGGAAAAAAATAGAGAGCCTTTTCCTCATCTTTTCAGTAAAAACCTCTAGTGCTTATGTATCTGATAAATGTGGGAGTAGATTTTGTCATTTAGTAACGATGTGGCTCTTAGATGTCTGAAAACTTTTCAATTTTCACCATAAATATAAACTCTTCTTCATTTGTGGGATGACTATCTTTGTGCTGGCATCAGTGGAAATCTCCGGCAACAACTATTTAAAAGGAGAAAAATGCCTCACAGAGAAAAGGCACCATGTTCTCTGTGGTAGCATTCTCTCTCTTCTCATTTGAAAGCTGTGGATTTCAGGGGCTTTGGCTGCATCAGTGTGAGGCTGAGACTCAAGTTGTTGGAAGAATTTGTATATAGCTTGTAGTTAAGGGGCTGGTGTTACAGGCTGGTGAAACCACCGGTCAAAAGAGGCTCTGTAAGGACTGGCTGTGGTGCCATGTAATTGCAGAATTGCGTGTAATTCCAGGAGAACTGAGTGCTGGAAAAACACCAGAAATCTCAGAGATAAATATTGCCCTTTCAGAACCTCTCTAAAGAAAATTTTGGGGAATTTAGTTAATACAGGGCAGAAAGTATCTTATGGGATCTGGCAAGTTCTGCATTCAAGGGCCAGGGCACATTTCTGACTTGCAACAAAGATGTGTCACATCTTCCAGCATTGTCCAGTAGTTTTTAATAGAACCAGGACAATTTCCTCCCCTTTCGCTCCTTGTCTGATGATCTGGCTCTGTGTCTGAGTACCACTGGATAAGCCATGGGCAGTTGTCAATGCCAGTCTCCTAGGGGAAAACGCAAAGGCTCAGCTGCCTGGGCAAATGAGGGGACATTAAGCACATTCCAGTGGAGTTTGTGCCGACAGCGAGAGTGAAGGGAGGGCCTTTTGTCCATTTAATTAGACATACCAAAAAATAATAATTAGGCTGGCCAATTTGCTTAGTGCGCCTACAGGGTATGTAGCTC
Organism: Vidua macroura; assembly: GCF_024509145.1. NCBI lineage: Eukaryota > Metazoa > Chordata > Aves > Passeriformes > Viduidae > Vidua > Vidua macroura. The sequence goes on from NC_071611.1 coordinate 6,999,239, forward strand.
CCAATCTTTTTCTTTTTTTTTTTTTTTTTTTTTTTTAATGCAAATCAGTAGTAGAGAACACATGCCTGGCTCTCTGGGAAGGGTTTTCAAACTCCTTTGCTAAGAGCAGCTGCTTTCAGGAGCAGTGGTTTGAACTGCAAAGGGCTCCAGTGGCAGCTTGATTCCACATTATCACACCCGTGGTCCCCTCCCCATTGTATTTTAGCTAATTATCTCCTCATCTTACACAAACCTCATCTTTTACCATCCAGTCTGCTCCCATATTTCTTCTGTCAGTGGTGATCATAATGCAGAGGCCAAGCGGGTGCTCTCATCATTGGCGTGAAAGACACGTTGTCCTAATTCCCCATTGACAAGCTGCTTCTGGGCTGGTGATGCTACAGGACGGCATGACTCAAGGGCAGCTGTGGGAGAAAAGAACAATTGGCACCCAAGGGAGGCATTGTATGAAAACTTACGTTCTTCAAGAGCCCACCGGTTAAAGCAGGCGCAGCAAACAGAATGCTAAAAAGAAGGCCGCCTATCTTAGGAGCACATCAAAAGGCTTCATTAGGGCTGCAAGATAAAGGTCAACCTGAACAACAGAGAAACTTAAGTTGTACCTTATTATACCCTGTCCCTCCATCAGGATGGGACATAGGGGAGAAGCGGGGCTGGGGAGATGAAGCAGCTCTTCCACATAGCACAAGTCTTTGGTCTGCCCAAAATCCATGCTCTGGATTATGGGGAATTCTGGTGCCAGGCCACAGTGTTAATGAAAAAATGCAGTGTTCCCTGGAACTGCAGGTTACAAGCAGGTTTTTACTGAAAAAGCAACATTCTTGAGGAAGTGAGATTGTGTTTTCTTTGGAACAAATACTTGCATTTTACTAAAACATGAATCCTTGAATTTTTCAGCAAGTTCTTCCACAAGTAAAAGGTGATGAGAGTCACAGATTTATTCTCTCCTTCAACCAGATTCAGCTCAGCTTTTCCTGTTGTTCTGAAGTCTGGATTTTTTTCGGTCTTTAACCCTCCCTGTATCCTAATTCTCAGTTGAAATGAAAGTGAGTGTTAGCATTTAGTGTGTGTGAGCTAGAATTTAGACTATTTAAGTTTGGAAAAGTGTTCAATATATTGTTTTGCAAAAATTACAGTCAACCCACCAAAACTGACATGGTGAGTGCCCCTTAATAGTTTTTCTGGGTTTATTATTTTGTTTGTTACTCTCCATATTGTACTGTGAGCAAGACAAAGAGTGAAAACCTTTTAAACAAGAACTGTCATTATTTACATTTGCTTAATCCCATGGGAAATAGAAATTAATGTGTCTCAATATATTTCTCTAGGGAAATAATCTAAATTACTGGGAAAATTTTACATTTTACATTCCTGCTTGTTTGTGCATGTATGTGCATAGCCAAGATACAAAATGTTCTATAGGGGTACTCCTTCTACCAAATACTTCATGAAGCTTCAAATACCTGATCAGAAGGTCAGAGTCCTTTGAAATTGTATACTTTAATACTTACAGAATTGATAGAATGTGATAGAAAGTGAGCAATTCTATATTTTGTACTGAAAAATCAGATTGTGAGTCTAGCTCTATTAAGGATACCTTATAAACTCTCATTGGCCTTTGTTCTGGCCAAATTTTATCTTGACTATATGGAAACTACTTTGCCAGAGATTTGTTAGTCCAAAACAGTTTAACAGATGTAAGTTAGAACTGCACATCAAAGTTTTGAACATAAATAATCTCAACTAAACTGTTAGAATTTGCTATTATTTTCATCTTGGTGGAGGTGGAGGTAGTTTTCCTCAGTTTCTTGTCTGATATTAAGCTCTAAAAATAGCCTGCAGATATCTATCACTTAAAGTTTCTCAAACTTGGAGAATGATCTCAAGTCTGTTTTGTGGTTTGGGGCAGAAGTTTGGAGCCATTTCTTATTTCATCCACAATATCTCCAGCTCTCACTAGGCAACTCTCACTGCAGCTGGCAGGGTTAACCTTTGATAAACACAGCCCCAAGGTCCCACTATGTTGTACAGGCAGTAACATTTTTTAAAAGGAAAGGACTCTCCTGCTGCTCCAGTTGCAGTCCGTTAGTGATGCTTAGATGCTCCACTGCTCCCACATTCCTCTCAAAGGACAGAGGAAGGTCCATGAAAGAAAGCATGCAAAGATGTACACAGTGTGCTACCCTGGCTCAGTGTAAATATCACTACCAAAATGTGTTTCATGGTGGTTTTCGGGTCCTCCAGCATTTTATGGAAGAGAAACAGAAGACTTCTGGACTAAAGGAAGGAAAAGTAGAAAGTGGTTTAGAGCTGAAAGGGTGTAGTATCCTGCAGAGGTGGTGTTAAGAGGTTTACAGGAGAGACTGTAGTGCATTGTACTGCAGTGTTTTCTGCATGCAAGAAACCTGCTAAAGTTTCTGTCTGTGTTTTCAAGCAGATTATCTTTTGTGCATGTTTGAGGAAGGTGTGTGCTGTGTCATTTTTTGCTGTTTGGCAGCTGGAAGGCTTGGACTTCGTATTTCAACTAACTTGCAGTATTTCTCTATCTGTTGCTTGATGTGCAAAATCTGAAACTATCTAGTCATGGTTTATTCCAGATTCAGAGCAAAATATTCAAGAACTGAATTAGAGTTAATAGCACAAAACAGTGTGCCTTGCTCATGCACAATTTTCTGCTCCTTTTTATACCCTTCCGTCAGCTTGGTAATGATGACGGGGTCAGAATGGCCTCTCCACATTTTCTAAGCCAAATTTTCGTTTGGGACAAAAGCCTTAATTCTTACTTCATGCAGGTAGTTTCTAACTTGTTAGCTCTCTGCTGCAGTTAGCAAGGTAATCTGTCCTAGGTCCCAGTAATAATTTGTTAGTCAGTTGTTTTCCATGTGACCAATCAGAATTACGCAGCTTGTGCAGATGGCTGAAACCTCTCAGGAAGCTTCCTATCCAGGTGCTAGCTACATCTAGGCCTATTTAGTCAAGCAAGACTGGTTGCCCTCAGCTTAGTTTGGCTTCACACTTGCATAACTGTCCCACCTGGAATGATTTCCTTCCTCCTCAGAAGCCCTTTGTAAAGAATCAGTTGGTTGCTCAGATCTTTAGACCAGAAAAGTCTGAGGGAGACATTTAAGGATAAGAAAACAGAGGGCAGCCTTGACAGAGCTCAGCATCTTCTCTTCTGCCCTGCTGAAGGTTGGGCTGTGCCTCTGTGCAAGAAGTCCTGAAGTCTGGGGCTATGCACGTGTCAGAGTCGCACCTCTGCAGCTCTTATCTCTTCCTTAATTCTGATCCACACATGTTGCCTGTAACATCAAGCTCTTTGGAAGACACTTTATTAGCTGTTTCCAATCTTTCACCTTAAAAAGACTTCCCACCCAAGAGGCTGAAGAGCAGGTGGAGGGAATATGCTCCTCAAAGGTGGCAATCCATACAACTTAGCTTTATGTGGCCTGCCACAGCTTTTTCTGCAGCTGCTCATCTTTTGTTTTTCTCTTATTTTCTACACACAAGTAAGCAGGTGGCACTGGCAAATCATTTAGGGAAAAGATAATTTTCTCCCATCTCCAAGTTGGGGAAAAGATCTCAATGAACACATCTCCATTAACTCTTTTAACATCACAATGAGTGCAGTACAGCTCACATTGGTCTTTTATAACTCAAGAAGAGAACGGCACAGACAGGGATTGCAATGGTCACACCACACATGAATCCCAGCCTTTGCTGAAAATGTTGTACTGGAGATGCTGACTACTAGTTGAAGAGCAACATTTACAAATTGTATGAACTCTGAACTCAAGACCTCTGAAAAAAATAATTTTCTACACCTAGGGATTCATATTCCCTTTTCTTTCCCTCAGTGTTTACAACAGTCGAAAGAACATCTCTCTCCCCTCTCGTCAACTCTTGCAGTCTGAAAGGAGGTTCACAGCTGCATGTCAAATCCTCCTCCTAAGTCTCATACATCTCCTCTTCCAGATCTTGATATTAAATTGGGAGGCAGCTTTCTTGCCTCAGAGGCTGGGGAAGTGTCAGGACCAGCAGCAAACCTTGGTGTCATTATCACAGGCTCCTGAGGAATGGCTGTAGGAGATGCTGCAGTACTGGCAGAGATGTCAGTGCCTTGAAGCCTATTTATCTTGTCAAGGGCTGGGGAAAGAGCTGGGTCCAGGACCACAACAGCCCCTTAAGGTATCCCACAAACTTGAGTATCAGTCTGAGAACATGTCCATTGGATTTTTTTTCAGATCTGAACATCTCTTATGACCTGCAGTTTTTCGTTCAGCCCTAGGAAAAATCTGATCTAGAAAGAGCATTTTAGTACTCATGGAAATTGTGTCTTTCTAGCTGTAGCTGGTTGTGGGACTGATTACAGTCAATGGGAAATCAAAATCTCTTGGTTTATTGTGGAATTTCAGCACTGTGTGACCCTACTGACAGCTGACACTCTGTTGTCCTCAGAAAGCTGTATTTTCAAGCAGGGAGAGTGTACCAGCATGCAAATGGATCAGTTAATTCAAAGTGGCCCTGGATGACCCCATTCATGCTCTCCATTCTCTGTTAAAACTTAATTCTGGATGAGAAAAAGGGCTTCAGCAGATCCCCATGTGTAGTGTTTTATATTTGATGACTCTGCTGAAGGCTGATGTGCTCCATTCCGCAGTCAAATGTTGAAAGAATATAAGGGACATCAAACTTTTGTTCACATCTGCCCTTCCCATGGTGATTGAAATCAATGGAAGTGTGCCCATCAATAGGAACTGGAAAAGATCCACAGGACATTGTGTTCTAGCACATGTCCTAAGGACAACCTTTTAAAATCAAGTATTAGGGGAATGAAAGGGAAAAAAACCCAAAAAACCAAAAACCACGTTGCACATTTTTCATAAAGTGTCTGCAACCTAACAATTTACTGACAAGAAGGAGGAGAGAGAGACTGGGGAGCTCATCTCCTCGAGGTTTTGATATTGGTTCTGTTTCTTGCTATGACAGAACTTTTGATCAGTTATGTAACTTTGATTTCCTTCTCCTTCACACCCTTCCTTTATTGTCTGCTTGGGCTGTGGTATGCTTTTATTTGCTCATTTCTTGTAGATAGTGCCTTTGGCATTCATGCAGAGGCTGTCAGTGTCAAAGGGTTAAGGCACCAATGAAAGCCTGTAGCTGTACACAGAAGGATGTGTACAGGGCCAAAAATCAGCTGCAGTGGGTAATCAAGAGCACTCATACTGCAGAGTGATATTTAGAGGGTTTTTTTTTTTTCAGTAAAAGGGCAAAATGGAAGAAGCAGTGGGAGGAAATAAAAAATAAAATCCTATAAAATATTCTACCTTTGTAAATACAGTTCAGCCTCCTAGGTGAACTCGGGGACACATAACAATCCCAGTATCTTTTTCTTAATGTAAAGGTTGCTTGTCAATGGGGTTTTATACAGAATTAATAGTACATTTATATATACGCTCCACAATTAATTGCAAAGCATTTATGGCACTGAACAGTTAGAATGCATTATGATAATCACTCCTTGTGCATTGACTTTATTGTAAAGGTTTTGCTGATCACTGTAATTGGCTTGTTATTACACAGGAATATAATAACACCTCTCTGTATAGTAGTTTATAGCACATCAATAGCAAATGCATTCCCTTTATTGGAAGCAATGCACATTTTATTAGAATACAGCTGAATAAGTGCAATCTGTGTAGACAAATGAAGTTTCTAATGACCTGTCTCACAAAAGAGTCGAAATAACAAGCCATTCATTATGTATTTTTTCCACTGATGAACTTCTAGTTATGGTTACACAGTCATTCCTTTAAAAAAAGTAAAGCTTGCTTTGCTGTTCTTTCAAAGAAACATTTGGGGAAAAAGAAATAGATGGGCCATTTTTCTGCCTGTGTTGAATAAAGTAAGGGTGACTGATGCTCACACCTTAGAGATTTCATTTGCTTGTTGAGATTTTCCAAGCTTCTTCCTTGAGTATTTCGTCTGACATTCACAAAGAATCAAAATGTTCTTACACTGAGCCCAAATGCAGCTCTTGGATCAGTGCTGTTCAAACAACCCCTATGCAGTCACCAGTCTGTTAGGTATGAGGGGCTTGGTGTTGTCCTTACTCCTGTTGTATAGGCTGTTTTCCTTTATTTCACAAAGAGGCATATTTTATATTTAGCAACAAAAAATCTAAGAAGGTACCCAGAGTATTTTCCTGCCTGCCACCATTACTCTAGGTCTTAATTTCAGATTTTCTGGAAACTTAAGAGTGGCGTGAATCTGGCATACACATGGAATTAATGTGCATTTGTTTATCCAACTATCCCCAAGTGTGATCAATGTCAATCAAGTACCTAACCACTTCTGAAACCCTGAACCTGGGTAAACAATCTGTTGTTTTCAGACCTGGTATGGTTATACTGCTGTCCATGGTATAAACTGAGTCCAGTGTTCAGCACATGAAGATGGTCAGTGGCGGATTTTTGTCATAAACTCAGTTGATTGGTGGAGGGGGCTAATAATGCCAATGTTGTGGGTTTGATCCTCATATCAGAGGATCATTTAAGAGCTGGACTTTTGAGTCCCTTCCTACTCAGAATATTCTGTGATTCTGTAATACTTGCTTGCTTCTCCTCATCTTGTTTATCATAGACTCACAAATCCCCTTGACTCTAGAGTAATTCAGGGTATTTCTGGAACGCAGGAGCTAGCAAATGTCTGCACCATGGGCAGTACCCTCAGCTGTTGGCACCCAGACTGGCTCAACCCAATTTTGACACAGACAAACTCTTGGAGTGGGAGTTTCAGTGAGAAGGGTTTTGCCTGTTGCCTGCTGAGATCTCAGATTAGAGTATCACAGCTTGCAAGAAGTTTCAAGACTCTGGAAACACTGGAGGTCAAGAAAACTTTTCTTCGTGATATATACAGCATTTTCCAATTGCTATATATATTTTGCAGTATGTACATGAAATCAGCTTGGGAGACAGAACATCTCTCTATGTAAATAATTTAGCTCTCTGAGTAAACTGTATCTTCTGCTTTTACCCAGAACCTCTGGGCCTCATAGGAGCCTTAGACTTAGGGACAGAAGAAATTTTAAATAGGGTTACTCTGCCACTGTTCTTAAAATATTATTTCAGGCAGAATTCACTTTTTATTATCACAAAAATATTAAGCATATAGTCTAAGTTAGTAAGTTAGTCATCCAGTTTCCTCCTATGGACAGTTGAGAGAGAGAGGAGCTTCCAAACCATGATTCAGCCTGTCCTAAGACAGATCGGATAAATGGAACTTCAAAGTTTCCCTTCTCTCTCTCCTCGCTGAATCAGGAATGAACCTATGGCAATTAACTTAGATTTAGATATCTCACTTTTAGACACCTAAAGAGAGGTAAGATGAATCGCAACTTTCACCTTTTCAGGCCACAGTTTTCTATCTGTATCATATGAAGGATGATACTTGACTTTTCTGAAACCCTAGGCAAGATCTATGAATAAAAATTGCTATATAAAAACTATGGATTTTAGAAGCTGGGGGTTTGTCCTAAAAAGAAAAGGTATCTTTCTTCATTAATGTGTTTGCATCATAATATCAGGGAAGAATAGGAGGGATTGCATCCCTATCAGCCAGAGCAATAGAGATTATTTGATCAGTTTTAATTCCTCTTTAAAGTCAATTTCCATTTTCATTTTTTGTATTTTACTTTGCTTCCACTCACATGCTCAGGACAGAGAGTGAACCGAAAAAACCTCCCCAACACCTTAAAATTAAAAGTAGTGATGTGTAGCATCAGTGTCTTTAAAATGTGTTTTCATAATTAAGAAAAGTATTTTTATCTTTAAAGCCAGCTTGCTTTGGAATCTGTGATAGAAAATGAATATGGCCCCTTGTAATATCATTTGTAGAGAGGTAATTTTCAAGGCAGCACTGCACTGAAACATTTTCCCCCAGGGAGGATAAACAGTTGGCTTCAATTAGTGAGGGACTGTTTCCTTTCTTTTCAATTTTAAGGACAGTCTTGCAGCCTGATCCTGCACAGAGGAAGAGAAATTTCTACACAGGGCAACAGACTGCAACTTGGAAGACTGAGGCTTAAATTCTTGCCTTGCCACAGATATTATCCTCGACCTTGAAGAGGTTACTTAGGATCAGGCTATTATTTTCACTCCATTTCTATCTGGTGACTATTATTACCTTTGACTGTCTGAATATACACGTAAAATTGGCCGAACATCTTGCTCTGACTCCAGTTTCCTTCTATAAAATAATATTGGTGCTGCAAGGATACCTGCATTAAAGATTATTAGGTGCTCAGGTTCTCTAATCATTAGTTCCACAGAAATAACTTGGTTAGATAAATAGAGGTGTTCAAAAGTGTCAAATGTGTTTCACTGCTCAAATCTCACATAAAGTCAATGGGCCTTGGATGTCTAAATATTCCCTTTGAAAATCTCCCCAAATAATGATGTTCTTCCAAATAGTTGCAGCCAGCTTTGTGGGGCTGATTCCTTACACTTTTTTGATGGAATCACCTCTATCTTTTTCCCATAGGAGAAGCTGCCTATGGATGCTTGTGGAAAGTGAGGAGGACATGTTCCATGGCAGGGCAGGGTTGTTTCATAAAACAAGTTGAGACTGTCCAATGAATAGGACTGGAAGAGCATTAAAAATAAGGGAAAAGTAACTTAAGTATCTTAGGAGTTTCCTTAGTGAGGGAATGCTTTCTTTCAGCATCAAACCTTAAATGCAGGAATTGATAGTTAATAAAATACTTCCTGCCCATGAACTGCTATATGAATGGTAATTCATTCCCAAAAATCTTTATTTTATCCATCTCTGGAGTCACTGATGAATGGCCAGATGCATTGATTACAAACCACAATATACTAGCACTTCCAAGCAGACAGCCAATTAACATGAAATTATATTGCCATAATGTAAGGTACATTGGATGTGGTTTTTTGGGGTTTTTTGTTTGTTTGTTTGTTTTGTTGTTCTTGTTGTTGTTGTTGTTGTTGTTGTTGTTGTTGTTTGTTTCCCAAATGACTATGATAATACTTATTATTATGAATAAGTAATGGCAAAGAGGTGTGGAAGAGTAGACCAGAACCACAGGCAAGGGGGAATTAAGATTGTGTGAGTTTAATGGCTTTAGAGATTGGACTAAACCAACACAGTCTCCCTAGATCAGAAATCTAATTATTTATTATCTTTCTTGTGGCAGTGTCTAAAAGACCAGCCAGGAATGACAACACTAGGTTCACTGTACAACACAGAATAGACAAAAGTCATCTCTTCCTTAAAAAATTAGAATCTAAAGACAATCAGAGGCAGTGTCTGGATGCAGAGCTATCATATAATGTCTCCTGAGGTGTGACAAAAGGAATTGTGCTGGGTTGCACAGTTAGGAGTGAAATTAGTAGATCAGCTCAGGGGCTGAGGAGTTAGGGTTTGCCCAGGGCAAGAAAACAGTAGGATGGCCTTCAAGCAAAGCTCCTTTTGGTGACACATCTTCTGACACAAAGCAAGTGACATCCTGAATAGCACACACAAGTGCTTAAGCCAACAGCACAGCCTCCTTCTTCACAATAACCATTCTCTTACACTCTCTTTGGTGTGAATGTGATCACACCAAAGGCCAGACAGCTGCCTTTCGTGTGCAAGTCTGCTAGCAGGAAAGAAACCCTGAGGTTTAGCAGATATTTGAGGGACAAAGAGCCTGTTATGCCACCATGGCACTCGCTACAGAGGAGGCAGGTCTGTGGGCACTGCAGTAGAAATAAGGGTGCAAGGCTATAGATGTCCCTAAATACCAACTGTATCTTTACAGAGAGCTCTTCAAAGGGACCAAATACACCTAAAACAAAATAGAGGTAAAAAATCATGTTCACAACAGAAATTCAAATCTAGTGTTTGCAATGAACTGAATTTATCCCTGCCTCTCCTTGATCTCAGTGTGTGATCCCACGTTCTTCCCTGATATTACAGGCAATGGGGTCTTATTAGAGCCTCTAATGTTTCCTTTTTGAAGTTTGGACTTTGAGAGGAAAGGCCAAAACACTGGAGCACTAGCCATTCTGGTGTTTCTGTCTAGATAAAAAGGAAAAGGAATAGGATTTAGATCTAGATTAAATCGTTAGATCTCATTTAACCTTCTGCATAAACTGACTGTAAAATTTCACCCAGATGATCTGTGCTGAGACTTCTGGCTTGTAGTTGACTGAAGAATAAAGAAATTTAGCCAGAGAATGACTCTTTTGAGGCTTCAGTGCAACTCTGATATCAAACAGGTTGGAATTGACATGAACCTTCTAAAAAGCTTTTAATAATTCAATTCAATTAGTAAGGATACATTTTGGTAATCAACTACATGTAACAAGTAGAATATATTTTTTCCATCAGATACCTAAATATGTATGCCTTCTCCAGTTTCCCCCACAGAAAAAACAAGTGGCAGTCTTTTCCTGAGGCAAAATTTTCCAGATTTTTCTAAAGAGACCCTTGAAAAGACACAACAGGGCAATTCTCCTAAAACTGAATGGGTAGAAATATTCATGTTTATGGACAATGGAGTTCATTCAGAGCACTAAAAGGAGAGTCTCCTGGAAAGAAGATATTCCCATGCAGAGGATGCAATCTGCATGGCTCCTATGTGGTCCCAGTGCTGTCATTTCTTTCTTGCCACATGTCCATACCAACACAAATATTACTTCTTCAGTTTCTATCTTCCTATTCTGACCATGTGCCAAAGAGTTGAGATATGTTCAGGGCTTTTCAGGGAGTTATGATGTCCCCAGCTCAAAAGAAATGTCTCATCTGCCTTATCCAGTGACCGCAGAAATGGTTGTTTGCACGTCTGCAGACACTGTGGAGTGACAGAATTTCCATGGGCAACTTATCAGGAGAGAGAAATCCTCCATTTTGCAGACATCAGTAACATGGTGACCTTTAACAACATAGCAAGCTTTCACTCTCTCTTTAAAGCATTATATCCATCCTTAGGGAGAAAAACTTGTAGCTATGGATTGAAATCAGAAATGGATCATAATTCTGGCTGTGCTATTCAATTGCCCTGCTGTATTTAGGATCCATTTATTTCTAGCTAGCTAGGTATTTGGGTTTTTTTAAATTCTGTCTTGAATCTAAAAAAAGAAGTGACCAGGCTGGCAGTGACATGTGATTAATAGATTGCACCTTTAGAAAAACTTAGCAGAAGGAGATTAGCATTGTAGCCTATTATTTATTAATTAAATGCAGACACCCTATTTATACCAGTGCTGATGGCAGTAGTTCACGTCCATGCTTTGGGACTGCATTATCCATCCAGTCTCCCAGCACAGTAATGTTTGTTACTAAGCTGGTGTATGTTGCTGGGCTTCCTTCTGTCACTTGCTTCTGTTATCAGCAGGAAAGGGCAGCCAAGAAGTTAAATATCCAACCTGAACATTTTGTTCCAAGTGTCTGCTCTGTCTCTAACAGCCTGAGTTACCTTGGCCATATCTCTGGGCTCCTTTGGGACATCACTGCTTGCTTTTTACATCTGCACCTCCCCATAGCTTAGTGTACAGTGAAGATTGAGCATACAAGGCAGTATGCTGTGTGGGACCTTTTCCATTGCCTACAGGAGAAAGAATTACATTAGTGTGCATATAGGTACCTGCTGCTGCTATTTCAGTCAGCAGAATGGGAAAGAGTTATCACAAGAGTTGTTATTTAGCCGTGGCAGGGTAGAATATTACACTTCACATGACTCTTGTTTGATAAGCTTGTCCTCCTGCCTATGAAGTGTTCAAAGGAAAGTTCTGAAGCCAATCCAGCCCCAAGGTTTCTATTGCTCCTAGCAGCTGTTTTCAAGATCCTGCCTTCAAATGCAAGAAAAATAACAAATGCATTGCAGGACTCTTCCTGATTCCACCTCAGGGCAATGCCATGGGCTTCTCTGTCACAGGTTAAGCTTGGGACAAGCTGAATGCTGTGAAATTGCCTTCTCTTGCACCTTGAAATAGAGACAGCCCTGGTGGTGCATGACACACTTCTGTTAGTTTTAAATCAGGAGATAGCTCTTTACTGCCTCATAAACAAATGTATGGTCTTTGGTTGGACCCACTGAGGTTGCATGAGCCAGCAGAGCCAATAGACCATGTATGTTTTGCCTTCTGAGTAAAGATGGGAATCCAGGAATCCTCACATTCACCAGCTGGTATCCTTGAAAAATTGCTGTTTGGGTGCCCATAATCCAAGTGATCATCTACTCCTGCAGAAGCATGTCATAAATGCTTGGTAGGGTTTCTTGACAAGCTGTGATGTGCACTCTCTCTTAAGACTGTGTCTGACTCTTTTTTCACACATTAAAGGACAAGTTAGATGCATGAACTAGTGTCCCAACAGTGTCTTCTACTTGTAAGCAGCTGCTTTGCCTGTCAGCAGGACGTTCTGCAACCAGAGCAGGCAGTCTGGTCATTAATGGCTTTAAGGTTTTCTTTCTGCTCTGGGAAAATTCCTAAGTCTACAGAGGTACAAAATAAGTTTTGATACCAGGGTGAACTCATGAAAGTACTTGGGATTTGGTTCAAAACCCTCTCAGAATCAGACTTCTGGAGTCTGAGCAGGCTTTGGGTCAACAACACCATGGAAGTGCTCCTCCAGAACAATTTGGGGACCTGAGCCTTAGGCATCCTCTTACCATCATTTTGGTATTTGCTTATTTGAATTTTCGTCAGCTATCATGTTCCCTCACTGAAAGCTGAGCACTGTAACAGCCAATAATTAAAAGTGAATATTGAAGAGTTTTTCAACATAATCTATGCCATGATGCAATCTAAACACATGCAAAAGACATTAAAAGATGAATGAAGAGAGTGAATGGGCTGATTTATCCTGGACTGTTTCTCACGGTGTGAAATCTGCCTTTCACAGCCTGATGAAGTGCAGAGACAGTTAGTGGATTTGCTACCAGGAAGGGCACACATTCATTTCCCTTCCTGCAAATGTATTTAGAGCTGAAATTGAGCATAGGAAAAGTTAGAGCCAAAAAAGCAACCACTGAAAATGCAAACTATCATTTATTTTGGCAAGTTGGTGTTAAAAAGAATAAGTTGAGGGTAGTAGAAACTGGCATAGAAATTTTACAGAAGGATTTCTCCCTGTGTGTGTGCTTCCAACTGATTGTTTTTTTCTTCTTTTTTCTGCCCTGCATTTCTTGTAGCTTTCCACAGTTAGACATTGCTTCCTATGGAATTTTCTTAAATACTGTACCAGTTGTGAACATATCCACTCCTAACCTTAGAAAAAAAGAGAGTTGGATGCAAAGTGAAACTGCAGTTCCTTCCCACTCCAGTGCTGTAGCAAGCAGTAGCATAAAGCACCTCATCTTTATCCAGATAGTGAAGAAGGGCAGAAAGATGGATTTAAAATGGATGTTGCTCTGCTGGATGATGTAGATATATTAGCACCTCTGCATCTCTGTCTGTGACTCTCAAAGCCTCCTTCAGATGTAATCAGCCTCTTCACCTTGCTCAACATATGAATAAGGAAACTGAGGAACTGTGACTAATGTGGTTGGGAACAGCACATCACTACACAGCTTGGAGATGAAGGCACGTCTTCTAAATCCTGTTCAGTGCCCTACTTAAATCTGGTCTTCTTCGTTCATTTTGTCTTCCTTCCTTCCCCCAGATTTTCACTAGTCTTCTGGCTTTTGTAAATGTGCTATAAAGTGAATCAGAGGGCACAGGAGTGCATAGGGGTGGGGAGTTTTCAGGGTACTTCCCTAGGGAAGTCAGGGGAACTTCAGTCTGTCAGCACCATAGCACCCACCCATGTGCATCTTGCCTGTGGATGGGGAACACCTTGCTGCTGGCATTGCAGGAAACAGAGGAAGAGTTTGTGCTATGATGCTGGAGAGGATGTAGCCCCATTCCTGACCTCCCAGCACCCTCTGTGCTGTAGGAATTCATCATCACTCTCCTGTCACTTATATTATCTCCTGCATGCAGCCTTGCAAACATGCAGCATAACACGTACAAATATCTGGTCACAAAAGGCTAAGCAACAACTTTGACCAAATAAAATCCCCCAAACAGACAGTGAGTTTGGATATTGTCCTTTTAAATCTCCTTTGAAGGTTTCAATTTTTTTCCCTTTTTTTATGTAAATCTGTTCTACCTACACCACCCATATGCCGGGAATTCTTAGAACAGTAAATACCCCTACAGCACAAACAAAAATCATGCTTCAGAAAAATTGTTTGGCTTCTCAAAATTGTTTGGCTTCTCTTGCCCATTAGAATGAAGGACATGCTTCTGAAGAGCTCTCCTTCTTCTCCAGACCTTTGTTTTCAGCACATTTGCAATTGTACCACCTTTGCCAGTGATGGTATCATAGCTTCTCAAGTTCAGCGAGGACACTCAGCCCAGGAAGACAGTAAAGTGATGTCATAAAACTTCAGAAAGCATTTTGCCATTGAGTTGATATTAAAGCAACATCTTTGGAAGGCAATATGAAGCAATTTGCTATAAGTTATCCAGTCTGTTGGTTAGGACCAATGAAATCCCTTCTCCTTCTTGCCAAAGGAAGCCAGACTTGTACAGTCAAGCTGTTTGTATGTGCATGTCTGGGCTCATCTATCAGTCAATCTGTCAAGGGCTCCTCCTCTGAGCTTTTAACCCACTGGGTAATTTAACCTGTCGTTGATGGGGTGGAAGAAGTCCCAAAGCTACTGTGTTCCTATAAATTTCATGAAAATAGGCAGCCATGCAGAGCAGAGGGTTCTCATTAGTGTTCATAAGCCCCTCTTTTATTAGACATCAATGAACTCATGGGGGTAGGGACACTGGAAGAGGGTTTACACATTCGGCTGCCCATGAAGCAACTTGTTTCAGTGTGTGAGCTCTGATACCCTGTCAAGAGGCCTCCTGTAGTAACAGCTTCTTGGTTTTAACAGGATGTCAGACAGATTTCTTAGCTCCTTTCTGCTGATTTCAACAATGCTTCACACGGCAGAAAAGTCAGCCTGCTGGTTGCATTTCCCTTCCCTCCTCAGCCAAAGCCACTGGGGAGAGTTTCTACACAATGTTTAACAAGTAGCACAACATCAGAGGTGGCTGCTTTTCAGTGAGGAGTACCTGAAGGAAACGAGAAAAACAGTACAGTCTTTTGAAATTTTTCTCTCTAGCATCCTAAAAAGTAATACTCAAAAATAAACAGGAATCTGTTATTCAATCATATCTTCAGGTTGTCCAAAACAGACTTCAGGATTAAGAAAAGTGTGTGAACAAATCTTAATTTCATTTAACATTGTTCAGACTGACTCAATTCCTCTTCCAAACCCTTTTGCATTCATACTGTTGATTTTTTTTTTCCTTTGTTCTGTGGAATAAAGAAATTTGAGCTGTTGCTCAAAGCATCTGTGTTTAAAACAAGAAAACACACTCTGAAGCAGACCTCAAAAGTTCTAGATATGTGGAAATGCATGTAGCAACAGGTGAGATGGTTCTTCAGCTTTAGTTCTGAAATCCCTGTGCTTTCCTGGGTTGATGTCAAATCTCTGGCCATTACCCAAGCATATCTGTGGGCAGAGGTATGTGGATGGAAGTGTTCACAGTATACAGTGTACTGTACTACAGACAAATTATGAGTCTTTGTCTCTAACAAAGATTTTTGGAGTAGATTTGATATAACTTGGCTAAAAAATACAAAGAATAAATGGCATTGAAAATAGATACATATATATATATATATATAACTACCCTTTTTTTTTTCAAGAACAGCATTGAATGACAACTGGAATGTACCCCCAGCTGGTATCAGTTATATGGAAACCTATGTTTCAAAGAAAGACAACTTAAAATTAACATCATGTCAGAGCTACTGTTTTTCATAAGTACCAGAAAATTCTCCATCCTGTTATTTCTGTAGATCAAAAAAATTTTACATGTGTACTTACATTATTTGTTCTCATTGTAGCATTCTGGATAAAGGAAAAGTCAGTTTAATTCATCCTTTCAAAGAAAATCACACTTATTTGAATATGTGGATTGCATATAACTACGTACTCTGTGGGATGTGTGTGCACATGCATTGTTCAGGTCCTATGCGCTTTTGGATTTTTTTAAAATTCAGTGGCAGTTTTGCAGAAAAATTATTGGGTTTATTTTCAATTTGTCAAAGTATTGGATTTTTTTTTTCTTAGACTTCTTTTCTATATCTTTTTTGCTGGAAGTACAAGATCTTACTTTCTTTTTTTTTTCTTACCTTCTTTATTTCTTTTGGTTTTGGCTTTCTTCCTTTTCTTTCCTTCTTTCACCTGCCTGCCTGCCTCTCTCTTAGGTAATATCACCATAATTTCTAGAAGCTATAACAAGCAGGCAAAAGAATAGGATCAGCCTTTCTTCTTTTTAAATGGTGGTGACTAAGCAGTAACTCCACATAAGTTCTTAAAAGTCAGTTTGATTTACTGTGGGGTACATTAGAGCAGGCTCTGGTATACATTATCCTGCCAGAGAAGTTGTTTATATGTATGGAAGACCAATAGGATGAAGCTGAAAAAAAAGTCTGGTTTCTGTCCCTGCTGAATGAATAGAACCAGAAAACAGGAGAAGAGACAAGGAGGAGGTGACAATTCCACCAGGAAGGCATTTCTGCTTGCAAGGATTTTGGACAGTGCTCCCTCTGAGGTGGACCACCCTCTGTATAGATGGATGTGTGCCAAGTGAGGAACCAGACCAGAAAGACCAGCTTGGCAGCAGGAGTTTTGCCAACCTGGTCTTATGCAGAAGCTGAAATTTATTTTCTGAAGGTAGACCCCCTTTTGTGACCATTATTCACTCCAGCCCTTACAATGTAATTATTTGGCCCTAATAATGTTGTTTTCCTCACGTGAAACATGAATCACATGAGGAATGCCTGTCTCAAGTACCTCTGGTACTTCCTGACTTCCTGAAGAAGCAAGTCAAGAGGACAGCAGAGGTTTGCAGCATTATCTAAGCCTTTTGATTCCTTTTAGCTTAGTCTCTCTGTTTCAGAATGACCTGAGAGCAATGTCCCAGCCAAGCAGGATCAGGTTATAGCCTCTGCAATGTAGCAGCACAGCCAGCACAAGGGGAAATCACCTTTTCCCTCAGCTAATGTTAAAATAATAATATTACTGGTCTCATTCTCTGATATGCCACAAGAGTAAAGTCCACCACTGTCACTGTCCACCCCTGTGAGATGTTCTGTAGTAAAGGGACAGAACCATAAATGCATTGGGTCCATACAGCAAATGAAGTCCCTACACCATCCAGTACCTGGCAGAGCTCTCTGAAATAAAAGGAGGAGAGGAAATAAAGAGTTTGAAGACTTGGGAAAGTTTTGTAGATCTCTTGTGCACATTTCATCCCAGTTCCCAGTCGAACAGTGAATCTTTGAACACACCACTGAGCCAGGAAACCAGGAGCAATTCCATAGCAACCACATTCCCTCAAACCATTCTTGGCCATACCTGTTCTGATATTGGATTGAGCACATTATTTTTTTTAGTGGGAATATTTATTTCCCAAGCCTAAATTATCCTTAGTGTTTCTGAGACTAGATTTTTACTGGTCAGGCTTTAGTATGATCTTAAGCCTCCAATAAATTTTATTCAGATTGCCTGAACGACTTCTAATAGTTCTTATTTTTCACTCCTGGCAGTAGTCCTGCAGAAGTAGTTTGTTCTCCAACTCAGGTGCTGAAGTCCTGGCTTGCAGCCCCAGACCCTACAATCTGCACCATGGTGACCTATAATTGTTATCCTTGCAGTTGAAGGTTGTATGCATTTCCAGGTCTCTTGCTTTATTAAGGATGAAATTCAACTGAGACTTGGAAAAAATTATTTTACTCACTTGGCTTTTGTTGCAGACTTACTCATAAGGTCTGGAATGAGTGAGCACTTAGAATCTGGGATGGGCAACATTCCTTGATTTGGATAGCTTTTTGTCTTCTGGCGATGTAAGCAATGAGTTAGACAGATAAAAAATTTCTGGAGTGATCTATCCTAGTGAAAATCTTTACTTCCTTATTATTGTATGTAAAATGCATAGCTGTCTCCCTCTTCCAAATTGTTCAATTTCTATAATCCACTAGAAAAATGTTCCATCTGTGTGGTCTGAGGATTTGTCTCTATTGCCAGGATTAGGCTTTCATTTTAATTATTAATAAAAATATCCTTTTAATTTTTCTCATGGGCAAGGATGGAAAACATACCTGAAGGTCTCACCTGACATCCAGTAGAGATCATGTTAACACTACTGTGACTATCAGCGAGCCTGCAAAGTTTTGCAGAATGTCTGGGTGCATGCATACCTGTTGGAGTTGAAAGGACAATTCTGGGAAATTTTGATCTTGTTATTGATAAAATGCAATAAACTATTATTACTGAAGTGGAACCCTCTAAACTGTCAGAGAAATTGCTAGTACAGAGCTTGCTAAGGATTAATATCTACGTGTGTGTGTGAGTGTGTGTCATGGTGAATAATAATAACCACTTTAGTCAGGTGTTCTTTTCAATCCTTTCCTTTATGTCAGCTGTAGGTTTTAATATTTTTTTCCCTTCAGGGGATATTTAAGTATGTTAGCTAAAAAGAAGTAAAGCAAATGCAAAACCAAATATTACTTGAAAACGGCATTCATTCCCAATGGGTTGCTGTGCATGGAATTTATCTAGCTTTTCTGTGTGTCTTCAATTATTATTATTTTGTAGAATTTAAACAGGGACATTCGCTACAAGAAAAATAATATCAAAGATGATCCTCTGGCTCTGCTGTTCATAAGAAATGTCTTTATCCTCATTTCCTCTGAGGGGGAAATAAGGGTTTGAGAGCCATTGAGTTTGGATTAATCTGGATCCAAAGACTGAATACTTTCTCCCTCCATTCTCCAATGTTCATTTCCCTTCTTCCCTTCCCACACACTCATCTACTGCAATACATAGCAAAAACCCATTGAAAGTGTAACTCTGGGCTTCAAGCCACACTCATCCCTGAACCCAGCTTAATCATGCTGAGGGAACATCATCAAGATTGTGTATTTCCATTCTCTGGAGGTTAACCTCCCTTTACAACCCCAAGACCAATTTATTTTTGTTTTAAACAGAACAGCTACCACATAACAGTTTTTCAGCAGTGTAAATTCCAGTTTTGCTTCTGTACTTCATCAGAAGCTGTGTGCCAGATCTGAAAATCATGCGTCAACTGGACACAAAAACAAAACAGAGAGTGCTGGTCCACATATGATTGCTGACTAGAGGGTTAACACATGCCCCAAGGAGCCATCTAGTGAATGCTCTACAAGAAGAATGTTTGTTTCACCCCCTCCCCAAATAAATTTTAGTCTTTCAAATATGGAAGTTAATCAGTCTGAGAGACATTAGTCAATGAAATAGCTTTCTGAAGAAATCCTCATTGTTCAAGACTTTTAAAAATTGGCCAGACAATGAACTACTTGAATACATGGATTCCATTTGCTCCATCCAGGGACCAGAGTGAGTGTGTGGGATAGAAGAATTAATAAGTTTTTTCTGTTGCTAATTGCTGTAATTCTGAGAAAGAAAATGGAGTGAGAGCATGAGAGCATTGCAGCAAGAGAGCCAAGAGATCCCAGAACAGGAGGGGTTAACACTTGTCATTCTTAATCATACACTTACAATCTTGTGACAGAGGATTGCGCAGGGTACAACACACACAGCTCACCCAAATCCACTTTCCCCACTGGCACCACCTCTTTATGAGTTATTGTGTTAATTAGCTGGCCTGCTCCGTTCCACAGCGGAGCTGAACGTGCAGTGACTGCCACCTGAGGGAGAGGGGACGATGTGCCCAGAGCCAACGACTTTGCTGCTCTGCACAAGAGTGGCTTTCAACGAGGCAGTTTTCCACTCATCCCCGGGGGAGCAGAGTCTGTACAGCTGGCAAACAGGAGGGTCCTCCCTTCCCCTTTGATTTCCTGAGACAGTTCCTGGGGCTTGCTGGAGCCTGGGGAGCTGCAGTCCAGTCTCGGAATTCCTCCCTGCAACCACCTGGGCTCTGATCTCCACAGATCTCCAGATCTCTCCAGAGATCAGCTTCAGACTGATGTGCTACAGGCCTGGAAGACAGGGGATAATTTCCTTGTTTAGCTTTAAAGTAAGGCTAATATCATGAAAATCAGTGTTTCCTCTAAAATATCCTTGCCCCGCCCCCAAATGTTTTCCAAAAAAAAAACAAAACAAAAAAAAAAAAAAAACACAGATTTCAGGCTCAGCCAAACTGAGTCCTATCCTTAGGAGGCAGGATGTGTCAGCTTAGTACAGGAATAAGTGTGGCTCAAGGGAAGGAGTGTCCCAGCCAGAGGATTGAAGGTTGTTATACAAATTAATGTGGTAATTACAGTATCATCTGGAGAAAGCAACTGTGACTGTGTCCCTGTTCTGCTAAGTACTGTAAGCACTGTAATAGAAGAGAAGTCCTGGCATGGTTATAATCTCAGCAGACAACTCAAAAGGGGAAAAAAAAAAAAAAAAAGGTCCTTTATTACTGTGTCATAGAAAAGAAGCCAAGGCCAAGAGAAATTTTAAAGGTATTACCAAATCACCATCACCTCTGGTGTCATTTTGGCTATACTATGTGCAAGACTAAATTGAAATTCTTAACAGGGGAAAGGGACAACCATAACTGCTAGGAGTCAAAGCCATTTTAATTTAGAAATGAAAATTTCTGCCAAATTACTCTTTCTTTAAAGTTTCCTAATAATGACTGAAAAGGATGGGAAAAGTTGTTCCTTCTTCATTCATCCTTTGTTTTGAAGAAAAGGGATCTTATCTTGAATTCCAGAGAAAGAATAGATAGAGAGGATTCTGTCTAAATACAAACACAAGTCCTAATGGAAAAAAAATCATGACTAAGACATCCAAAATCATATTTTTTCGTTAATGAAGTATGTCTTGGTTCAGTCCAAATGTGCCCTTCCAAAACCTCTATCTAAGAATAATTTGCAGAAGGTCACATAAAGAAGCTTTCAAAGAGTAGTCTTGTTAAAACAATGTTTTAATAAAGGAAAAAATGTTAATATGATATCAAATGAACAGTCATAAACATGTGCAACAAGACAAAAAAGTGTAAGTATGTGAGAAAGGGGAAGATCAAAAGCAACTTCTGCCCATGCCAAAACAACCCCATTACAAACAAAAAGGACATTAGGCAGAGATTATTAAAAACTAGTCTGTTGTTCAATAATAGCAAACATTTCACACCTCACAAGGCAGAAGCAATAAATCCCATTGATTCCTCTGAGACAATTCACAATTAAATACTGATTTGCAAATAAATAAATAAATAAATAAAGGCAGAATTCATTGTGGCACCTTGCACCGCCAAATCAAAGCAATTGGAGTGGAATTGAGAATAATTACCAGATGTGTTGCTTTGTGCTCAAAACGGCATCCATTATTTACAACTACCAGTGATGTTCCTTATTTATTCCTCCTGCTGGTCTAATGACTATTGCCATTCAGTGTTCTTTTATTTAATCATCAACATCCAAAAAAAGAAGTATCTTTTTTCTCTCTGTGTTTTTTTTTTTTTTTCCTTTTGGCAGCAGCAAGAAGGGAGAATTTTTCTAAACCCCAACAATAGCAAATTGCTCTGCAGGAATGCATCATTTTTTTTCAGATTGGCCTGTAATATAATTATGTGCATTGCATTCAATTTATTGGACTTTTACAGATGTGCAATCCAAATGGATGTTTCTTTAACTCCTGGAGTAATGAATATTTGTTTTCTCCTTGCCTATTTCTCATCTTTTCTATGGAGGTTATTTCTGGATGGAAATTGACTGGTGGTCATAAGCATTAAGAGAGCCTGAAGGTCCCCTGGGGAACCCAGTGCAGTCATAAAGTTGTAGTACATGTAGCCATGCACACACAGAAAGGAAAGTGTTCACAGGTGAAGAGACTCCAGGGACATGGATTTTCCTTTTTCTTTATTCTTCTGTTTGTTTCAAACCCATTTGCAGGCAGGGTGCTTGCCAGGCTCATTCTAGGTAAGGACAAAGGGAAAATATTCCTTGAGGAATGAAGAATTGATAGGTAGATATTAGCAGGCAATTAAGTAATCCAACCCTTCATATGCTATGTCCATAATAGGACATTTCATGAGTATCCCCACAAATTTTTTAGGATATATTTGCATGAATATGTCTATTGAGATAGAGAA
The DNA here is from genome assembly GCF_024509145.1 of Vidua macroura. Lineage (NCBI taxonomy): Eukaryota > Metazoa > Chordata > Aves > Passeriformes > Viduidae > Vidua > Vidua macroura. Next base: position 7,021,432 of record NC_071611.1, read on the forward strand.
GGATTTTTGAAGGAATAGGTAAAGATGTACTGAATTGTCTCAGCTGCAGGCTGTACTAGAAAACATCTCTCTTCCATTATAATTTCATTATTTCCAGAGGTAAAACTTTTGTAACACCTCTTTTCCTCCACAGTTTACAGATTTAACATTATTTGTTTAATTTTTCCTGTCACTTTGGCTGTTCAGAATGGATCCTGGTGATTCTATAGTGGTTGCCATACTTTCAGGCCCTTGTACACCTTTCAAGAAATTCATATTTTAAATGAGGAGTTTTTATCACAGTTAGTCATCTCCAGGGAGCTCCCCAGGAGAACAAAGTCCTGGTAGGTCTAGCTTTGAATGGACACAAACAAGGAAAACCTTTTTTCCTCCATTTCAAATGAAACCTGGCAGATTCTTTCCACTCCAGTCACTGCACTTCCACTATAAGGCAAGTATGACCACAACACCCCTGCAAAAGTGTCCACCCTGCATCACAGTAAAAGGATTAGACTAAACTGGAAACCAGAAAACACTGGGGAAAGACACTAGGTAGCAGGAAATAATTATACTTCTGCCACTGCAGTTTTCTTCCAGGAATAATAAAAGTGAAAAGAGTATGAAATTTTGTAGGGACTACAAAAGGCATCACAGAAAAGCTGATATTTGAGCAGCATTTCTATGTCCCTGCTAGTGCTCAAACTCTGCACAACAGGATGCCTGAATAACCAAGGGTGCAGACGACAGGATCTGTGCCCTTTGGTGGTCTGTTACACGTGTAAAAGTTTGTAGAAGCTGGGTAGTCACTGTCTAAGAAATGTACAGCAAATTCCAGCGTACACACACCCACACACACAGAGATTCCTGAATGGCTCAAAATCTCCTGTCAGTTGGGTACTCTCAGTGAAGACAGACATCACTGCTCCTTGTTCTGTGCCTTTAATCTTCTGTTTTGCTCATTCTGCTCTTTAATCATCAGACAACTCCTGACAGTAATTGTGGATGTCCCTGGATACCTCAGTAATAAATGTATCCTGAACAAACATGCCTGTCAGACTCTATTTAGCCCAGAGCATCAAGTTTATGACCTCATGAAAGAGAATCTTTCTTAAGTTCTCTAAACAACTCTCAAAGTTAATCTCTACTTGTTCTAGTCGTTAACTATTCTTTGCCATTTCCCTCAAGAATTAGGGACAGCACCCTGAAAATTACATGGGTCCCAAGACATAATGTCTGTGTCCAAGTCTTAATGACTGCGCTGCATTCTGCCACTTCAAATCTGCCTTTTGAGAAGACCAGTAGCAACAGAACAACATTGCAGGGTATTGTTAATAGAAGTACACTTCTGCCCTCAAAGATTGCTTTTGCAGGAGCATGGAGGACAAGCTCTTTTGCTGTATTCACCTTTGAGTACAGTACATCTGCTGTGAGAGTTTCACAGAGTAAAGAAGTGGAGATGGAGAGGGGTTTCTTTCATTGTTAATTATTTGTGCTTCTGGTCTAGTGACCCAAACTATATTTAGCTCCCCATCAAAACCAAAACCTGAAAATTAAATGGACTGGAATGGAAAGGTGGTCTCTGTGTCACTCTCTGGATTCTGTTTCACAAGATGCAATCCTCCTCGATTTCCAAAACCAATTTTCTCCCATCATCTTATGAAACTAGAGGTCATCCTGTGAAATGTGATAGCTCACCAGTTTTTATAAAAGAATGTGCCCTTCCTCACAAAAGCAGGGTTCATTAAATCATGCAGCTGATCAGATTGCTGAAGCCTTGATTGGCTGGCAGCCAGGGTGAAGAAATCCATGGGGAAGAGGCACATGGCACCATCCAAATAGGCTGGACCTGAACTAGGGTATTTTAATCACACTGCTATAGAGAGGAAAGAGGAATCTCAAAGAAGGGCAGTACAGGAGCTTTATCGACTTTTAGGGTCAAAAGGAGATGGGAAATAATCATCCAGCCACATCTGAGTTCCACAGTTAGCATTTATTCCCAGGCACCACTTTACCGCTAATCAGAGTTAAAAAATAATTCACAGCCTACCTCTGCCCTTGTTGCACAGTTTCTCTCCACAGTGTCCCTACAGAAGCTGGCAAAAAATTGCTTGGAGCTGGTACCAGCAGGCAGCTGCTTCCAGAGAAGGGTGTAGCAACGATGAGCAACACTTCCTACAGGACAGAAAACCCAGCAAATTTTGAGAGCAGGTCCCTGGTCTAAGACAAACTTCAGGCAAAATGATGCCCTGGACTAGCAGATGGGACAAAAAAATCCTTGTGTGTGCTGGGTAGAAGAGGGAAAAGTGTGCAGGAACAAGTGAGATTAAGAAGGCATATCTTATGTTCAAAAGGGATAATGGGGTTAGATGTCCCAAATGTCAGATGACTTAGAGTGAATGTTATCTTGAGTTATGGGGCTAATTTTTTCCACAGATTTCACGTGGAATGAAAATGAATTGGATTTAAGCAACATTCTAATTTCTTTTTCAAGGTGTTGAAATAAAATTGAGAGCCATAACTGGTGACTCAAAGACTAGCCAGGTCTGAATAAGAAACCAAGAGTCTGTCTGTCTGGGATTTGCAGGGCATGGATAACCTGCACTTAGGATAAAAGAGCAAAAGAGGTGTCCCAGTATTCATCACAGCTGTCCGGGGGTCTGAGACAAAATATGCTGGGGATTTTCTTTATATCAGCCAAGAAGAGGGGAGTTGGCAGAGCATCCACAATTGAATTACCCATTCCTCAAGCCTGAGGGTTCTGCATAGTTCAGATGAGCAACCATTCTTCTGGCTTTAGACCCAACACCAAGTTTTGTAGGGAAACTATTACATGCATATTAATGCTTTGGGGTTTTGCCTCTGCTAGAAGACATTTTCCATTGATTTTGTGAAAAAAAAATGGGTATATGTAGAGACTCTGTTCGCTCTCAGACTTGAAATTTAAAAATACGGATGGTGTTATCAGCTAATATCTATAAACAACCAATGCATTTTTTTACTTCCATCCATTTTCACAAGTGGAAAACTGAGGCACAGAAAGACAGGATTTAGACTAAGGTATAGGACTGAAAGACGAGAATCTCTAATAGCTGGTAAGAGCTGCCAAGGGGTCCTCTTCAACTAAGTTGAAAACTGCAAATTCAGAGTAGCTGACCCTTCATTCATGGGAATCACCACATCCCTAACCTAGGGTGAGGCATTCAAAGGCCAAGTGCCTTGCTCACCAACTGTTGTCTGAGAAGTTTTTCAGCTCTTTGGAGAATATTGATATTGATTGTGGAAAACAAGCATTAATCTGGAGAGACAGACAAAGACACATAAATAAAGTGCATTTGAGTTTAAAGAAAAAAGTTAGCGTTATGCCATTGAACTATTGACAAGGCTGTCACAAATATCTTGTCTCAGTGTAAATAAACAAGCTTAGTGCTGTTATTTTAGAATAAAAGGCCGGAATAGGTTTTGTATTGACTTTCTAATACCCACTCTAGAGTTGGAAGAAGAAAATTAAAGATAATAAAGTAAAAGTGCAAACCATAAAAGTGGAGACAGCTGGTGCATAGTAAACTGTGAATCTGAGTCCTCTTCAGTTCAGGAAACCAATTGTGTAACTCAGTAAAGGTCAGCAGCAGAGATAAGCTGAGCTTGTCAGTGAATCCCCTTCTATATTCGGAAGGATGATGACTGCAGGGTGATACAATCCTAGTCTGAACTGATTCAAAGACTGGTGCTCATGTCCTACCCTTTGTGCATGCACTGGAAAGCTGGGTGGTGTTCCTGGGCCCTGCCGCTTTCATTTGAAGTTGACCTGCTTATCCAATCCACTGGGCAATAATGTAAATTGATAATACCATCTTAACTCTGTTAAGTGACAGGGATATTTATAACTCCCTACAATAGAATCAGGCGTGATCCCAAGCTCTCTGCATTCACTTTTGTTATAAAAACATGCCCTGATGGCACTTGGTATCTTTTTTGGAGTTCATCACTCTGTGTCTTCATTACTTCAGGCCTCTTTCTGGGTAAGTGTTGTTCCTAGAATAACCTCATCATCTTTATCAGGTTCTTCTTAGAGCTTCTTTTATTTTCTAAGCTTCTGTGATACTTTCCTGGACTTTCTCACTTCCCTTTTTCATCCTAAGTGAAAGAGGATGGAAGGATTTAAAAAGGTAGGAGAGGACTGAAAAGAGAACTCTGATCACCTCGTCCAGTAGCCCTCTCATGAAGGATAACTGTTTTGTCCTTTGGCTCATCTCAGCATGCTTTGGGCAAATTGAATGAGATGTTAGACTTGCAGGCCCAAGATGCTCTCTCTAGCGATGGCAAATCATGTGTAGGAGGACACACTTTCCATTTACTCCCCAACATTTGGCAAGTAAAGTATTGTTAAGTGAGTGAAGTTAAAGGTGAATAAGTGGTGAGAGTTGGAGGGATAAAAAGAGTTTGCATAAGGGGCTGACAACATGATGAGTATTTTAAATAATGGTGAATTTGATGAAGATGACAATGTGAGTAAGAACTTCTTTATTTACGAAGAGCAGTTGAGGAAGATATTGACAACACTAATGACGATATGCTGCTGCTCTGCCATCTCTGCCTAAACATCCCTACATCCAGCATTCAGGGGATCAACAAGTCTTTCCATGACCATGACTTCTACACATGATTTTGAGTCAAATCAAAACATCCTCTAGATCTGGAGTATTTCAGACCTCAGGTTCTGCCTTGTGCAGCTCCTTGAGTTTTCAATGATGCTGCCTCGTAAGACCCAGCATATCAAACTCCTACAATTAGAGGGTGCAAATGGCCTATGAGTTGTTGAATACATGCAAAGCATTCATGCAATCATTTAGTTTGAATCAGTTTGGTTACTGTGTCCAAATAATGCCATTTAAATAAGTTTCTTTGACATTCCTTCTCAAATTCCTTTGAGTTGGAGAGTCCAATGTGAGGCAGGGAGGAGTTATTTGTTTTGTTTTCTATTTCAAATTTGGATGGAAAACTCAGAAAATCCAGCTCTATATAGAATCTGCAACTCCTTAGTCAAAAAAGAGATAGAGCTGCAATTGTGTGGATAAGCTCTGGTCTCCTATACTGGGAGCATAAAGCAAAGGGCTGATGGAAGTAGTGACAATACTTCCAAATTTTGCATTTCTTCCTTGGAGGTTTGAAGGCAGCAGTAGCCTTTGACACATCTTCCTGGCCTCAGACACAATGCTGAATTTCAGATAGTGACTCTTGCATCTGTCCCACAGCCTATGGCTCAGCCAGAGGCATTTAATTGCCTTGAAAAGTCTCATAGCAAAGGAGAGGTTTCCCCATCCCTAGCCTCAATGGTTGGGGCTTGCTGGTTAATTATGCTCACTAATTCTCTTCAGTGACAACAAGGTGGCTATAGGGTTTTTTCCCTACTGAATTTAGTTTCTTCAAGCCTCAGAATCCACCTATGTTAAAGTGGAAGTAATAAATAAAGAGACAGATCATCCCCCAATATAAATTGGCAGCAATGAGCACAAAAACACCTTTCCTACTTATTTAGTTTGGGGTTAGAGTCCTTTGAAAATCCTGCCTGTGCCACTGTGTACTTTTGGTGGGCAGGATGCAAAAAGTCCTGAACATGACATTGCCTGTGAAATGATGCAAGCCCACTATCTCTGCAGCATTGTTCTTGCAAGCATGTATCATATCAATAAAAGATTATCCGAGTCCAGGAATGAAAATATAAAATGAAGGAGAAAAGAATTGGGAATCATTCACAGCAGGTCATTTTGATTGGACTGCAATCAACTTGCCAGGTTTGATAAGACAGGTATTTGAGAGAATATTGATCTCAGCTCTTTTCTATCTTTAATTTCATTTTTTGTATTTGTTTATACTTAACATTTAATAAGCTCCTTGCATCTTGCCTGCTGGTTACATGCAGCCTCCGGGCTGTGTATTTGCTGCTCCTTGAAAGTTTTGTAAAATTTCTGCAGCTTTTGGGCCAGCACCCATTTCTGGATGGCAAGTAAGGGCTTAGCTCACATTTCCTTCTCCCTCCCTTCAGTTTATCTTGGGATGATTAATTAAGCCCCAGTTTAGTTCACAAGACCAGTGCAATTTCCTCACTACATTTTCACTCTGAAATGGGAATCCTGCCCTGGTACTGTGGTTTCTCTGCCTTTTTGTGCATGCCTGGGCTCAGCACCATCATTTGCCACCTGGTAGCAATTCCAGGCGCTCTCTGCAAGTGGTTTGTGAGTCCCAAGCAATGTATTCACACCTGATAAGGTGCAGTAGTAGTTCTTGATCTGCAGATTCTGCCAGGCTGTACAAAGATGAGAGGGGAAACAAAGGCACAGAGTTTCCAAGGTCATATTGCTGACCATGTCAGAGCCTGCCTAGACCCCAGTGCTCTCAGTCACTCTCTGGTGAATCATCTCCAGCACCAGAAAACCTCTCCACAGTGACTTAACCAAGCTCAAGGCCCAGCAGTCCAATGAATCTTCTCCCAACGACTGGTATGCACATAATTCATCTCGTTTTTCAGGCTTTTGTGACTAACACAGGAGCTGCTCACCCTAACCTCCCTGTATGATTAATCTGTGTTCTGTATGGCTTTTGTTACTCAAATTGTAATTCTCAAGTGCAAGGGGTAAAAACAAAATTAAAGGGTGATATCTGATAGCAGATGGAGATTTGATAATATGAAGCGTGAAGTGTTTTACTGGATGTAGTTCCAAGTTGTACCAGTGTTGGAGATGGTTAGACTTGGGCCAAAAATAACAAAAACATTGAAATAAGAATTCAGATCTGATTTTTTTTTTCCTGGATTTATGTCCAGTATTTCAGATAGAATAGATTCAGAGAATCATAGAATTAGTTTAGATTTAAAAAAAATTAAATCATTGAGTACAACTGTTAACCCAGCACTGCCAATTTCGCCATTACACCATTTCCCTGACCACCACATCTACACATCTTTTAAATACCTCCAGGCATGGTGACTCCAGAACTTTCCTGAGCTTTCCTAGGAAAGAATACTTGACAATCTTTTATGTGAAAAAATTCTTCCTGATGTCCAAATGAACCTTCTCTTCCCCACCACTGTTGCTCTCCTCTGCACACTCTCCAGTACCCTAAATAATGAGGAGACAGACAGTTCAATTCCAGTGTGAATTAAGCCTTGTTTCATTTGCAGATTTGGGGTCTGTTCACAATAAGGGACTACAGGTCAGATAGAAATGAGGTAGTCCAAAGGGAAGACTGACTTAGAGCTGTACATTCTTCTCTACCTGATTTTTGGTTTTTCCATCGCATCCAATCCTTGAATGTGCATAAAGTTTCCCTGTCACCTTACTCCCTTAGCCAAATAAATCACTACCTTTTTGTTCATTTAATCAGCTTGATAGGATGATTAAAAGTTAAAATATATGAGGAGTCTATTCTACTTAAAACTACTGGGTTTTTGTTTAGACCCTGCTTTCATACAGCATTGGCTTAAAGGAGTGTAATGGCACCTGCATGATTTTAAATACTTCCTTTTTGTTTAAGAGATGCCCATGAACACAGCATTTTTTCAGTGTTATTTATATTACTATTATTATTATTATTAACATTATTATTAACATTATTATTATTATTAACATTATTATTATTAACATTATTAACATTATTATTAACATTATTAACCAAGGAAGGTCAGTGTGGTTTTGAATCAACTGTTTCACTCTACAGAAAACTCCAACTCTGATCAGGCTGAAAGCTGAGATGTAGGAAAACACAATTTAAACACTCTGAGATTTTTTTTTTCCTACTGAGTAGAAAGCTGTCCACTCTAAATAGGAACACTGAGCTCAGCTTTGCTATCCTCCACCAGCTGCCCTTTCCAATAATGACTCCATGACTGGTAGTTAGCAGAAGGAATTTTATTTAGGACTCATGTTTTGATAAGATTTAAGACTATTTAAAAAAAACACCAAAATTTCCCAAATGACAGGCTAAGTAGGTGGTTAACCAGCTCCAAAGCACAGATCTAAAGCAAAACACATTTTCAGAGAAACTGCACAACGTAAGCCCTTGAGGGACAGGCTCAAGTAAAACAAAATGGGGTTTGCAAATTCATTAAAATTAGGTGAAGCATTCGAGAACCATCACCATTTAAAGATATTGATGAGGCCTTGTCTGTACAGGCAAGTCCATAGCATTAATCATTCACACAGACAGGACCAGACTGTAGTTTTCAAACAAGATTTGCTGAGGGTTGTTGGGCAGTTTGGAAGATGTGTTGTTGTAGCTGGTGCTGTGTGTATTGGGGAAAAGGTGCAGGTGTGGCTCTCCCTACACCCTACTACTGCAGTGCATCTCTCTCATCCCTCAGGCAGCCCTGTTGGCAGGTGACACTGACAGCTCCTGGGATTTCAGTCAGTCAGCCAGTCAGTCCTGGCACCTTCCTGTGCCCTGTGCCAGGGCTGAGGTTAAAATGCCAGTCTAAATCCAACCTCTCCAGAGCAAGTCATGCCCCTCTTCTTCCTGCCCATGCCTCAGTTTCCTAAACTAAGCAAAGTACAGGAGATATGTATTGATCTGTCTTGTAGAATTGACATACAAGAGAGGAAAAAGAAACATTTGCAGGATAAAATTAATAGAAAGTTCCATTGGATTTCATTTAGTATTGGATTTGTGGGAAGTCCAGACCAGTTATGTTTGGAGCTTTCAACCCCAGCATGAAATTCTTGGTTCCTTCCTCTCCCATCATTAAGGTCTGATCCTGACACTCTTTGCTAGCAAGAGTAAACACTGCCCTTTGAAACTGTCATGATGATTGACATGTAAAAACTCCACATTACATAGGGTATTAGGAGTAAATAAATATTTCAGGCTCAACTTTAAAAAGACTGCGGTAAAGATGGCTCAGTGAGAGATGCCTCCACCCCTTACTGCCCCAGAGTGCAGGTCTTCATCCTCAGCACTGGTGTCCTTCAGATATACTGTTTACTAGAGCTCCCTTATCCTATCTGTCTCTGGTGGCTGCTGCTCAAAAAGAGCTTAAAAATATCCCAGTGTAACATTCCCAGAAGAGATGTGACCTCAATGTCTTTGCCAAAGCTCCCCTCTCTGTGTAACATAAGGCTCAGATGTGAGCTGAGCATACGATGACTTCCAGGATTTAACCGTGCAGGAGCAGATTGTGTCCTGGGTTGACTGGCTCTGCAGAAACAGCTCTCCTGCCCACCACCACTGTCACCAAACACCACTCCTTGCAGTGTCTGAGTGGTGATCCACAGCATGAAGCTCACTCTCAAAGGATTGCCCTAAATCCTAATCCTTACCTCTGTGACTTCTGTGTAGTGCATTTGTTCCATCCTATACTTCTCACTGTTTCGCTCACATAGCTCTTCCTCAGCACGGCTGAGCTCTGGAGCAGAGAACAAAGATAGGGGAGATGCCACGCTCAGTTCTTCCCTTCACCACAGAGCACTGGTGTAGCCTATGAGTACTGGAGATAGATTATTAAATTTACACCTTTAAAGTCCTGCTTTGGTTTAGCAGCTCTCTAGTACTAGTAAAATGCAGGAGGGCATCTTAAAGGGAGTCACCAATCCTCCTATTTTTTCACAGATTCTAAGATCCCCTCCCTTCTCCTCCTTCCTCAGTCAAGGGGAAGGGTATCTGTCCCCAGAATGCAGCAGTTGGCTGTTCTTTCATAGATTAACTGCTCCAGCTCTCTGCCTTATTACTATTCATATTCGTTTCCCCATCCCAGCAGGCAGTAATCCAGTAAAAGATGTCAGCTGGTTAGCAGAATCATCTGGGAAAAGTTGGGAGACCCTTAACAGACTTCCCCTTCCCATTGCCAGCCCCCTGCTACTAATTCAAATAGTCCCTAAAGCACTGGGGGGTTTATTTCACTTTCCTTTGTCTGGTTTCTTGGTTTTGTTGTTGGTTTGAATTTTTTTGTTTTATTTTTCTTTTTTCCCTCCTGGACCCAGCTGCATCTCTGCGAATTCGATCTCCAAAATGGAAGCTTGGCTGAGCTGGAAGCTGTCAGCACCAATGGTTAGTAGTTGGCTGAGGCCACTTGCCAGGGAAGGGGGAAGATGAGTCCCTAGGCATCAAGGCAGCATGAAAAGCGACTACATCTAAATACTCTAGCACATGATATCTTTCCCATTACTTTGATTCAAATCTCCCTTAATCCTCAGCTGAGTTAATGCAGTTAGTAGGTTATGAGTGCCGCATGTGGATGCCACTGGATTTGAGTCCTTCACACAATTGGTTGGTAAATAATTTAGTACCAGTTTCGCCTGGAACAGAACCTCAAAATAGCCAGGCTGCTTATAGCTTCTGCTTCCTCCCTTCCCACTTTTGTCCCCTTCACAAGAGCTGGGGGGGGAGGGTGTGTTTGTGCAAGCACAGCCTGGCAGAGACTGCCATTTTACATGTCACAGCTTCCTCCTGTCCCTGCTCATCAGAATCCCTCTTAATTTATATTCTAGAAGAGAGAGGAGGGGAAGACTGGGGTCAGGCCAGGGAGCTGCACACACAAAAAAGCAACTGAACATTCCTGCCTTGGAATCTGCAAACAATAAGAATTTGCCCACATTTCTGCCACCAAACTCAGTTTTTCCTTTATATGTGGTGTTTTCAAAATAGTGGTGAATTAGCTTATTTGAGATTCCTGAACCTAGTATATTCTGTTTAAGGTCAACATGGCAAAGGTAGACAGAAAATGGTATTAACAATGAAGGAATATATGAGTTTAGGAAAAAGTCCTGGATGAGCAAGGCAACAAGAATCCCTTTGAAATGTCTAGGAAATCTGGGATGGACCATAGGAATATGTCTTCAGTTTCAGCTCAAAGTTTCAATTCTTCTTTCAGCCATAATAATATCCCTAATCATGTCCCTCATCCTGTTTTATTTCTTGCCACACTTCCTTGTCTTCTTCCCTGCTACTGACCATGGTGCGCCAGGCTATGCACTGTATCCCGTGTTCCTTCTTCATACCAGACACCACCATCCTCAGCCTCACCCAGCAGATGTGGAGCAGACTCTAAATCCCTGTTGCTCATCATTGCTCCCAGTTTAACTGAGGCTGTTCTTGATCTGAACCATGGAGCATTTTCCCACTTCTAACCCTATGAAATACTGATAAAGACACGATTTGACCTCATAGCTGCTTTTGTGAAATCCTCTTGATTTATTTCTGTGGAAGCCAAGAAACCATGGACAAAATTTGCCATTAAATGTTCTCCTAAAGAGAGGTAAAGCAGTTGCACATGATGGGTGAAATATTTAATTTTGCTGTATTCAGGAGACTGAATTTCAGGAGATGAAAAGTGCCCAGATTCTTGACTTTCTGGTGGCTGTTAAATTAAATAATTAAATTTATTATTAATTATAATAAATTATAAGTAAAAATTATAGGGACGTCTCTCACTGAGAGAATCACTGAGGTCAACCAACACGGAACACTTTGTGCCACCAAAGTCTAGACCATGAGCTATTAGCCAGACCCCAGAGTGGTCATCCTCACACCAGAAGTTCTTTGAATTTCATAACTGCTTGTGAGCCTCCACCTCCCCACCCCAGCCCCCATACATGGCTTTCCAAACACCTATTATAGGACACTGCATCAGCATATGAATTTAGCAGGGTTTTGTCTGTGAGGTGTCAGTTATCAATACGAAGATTTAATTATATATCACAGCCACAGAAAAAAAAAAAAGAGAGCTGCTTGTGCCCTGCACTGCCCCAGTGTTGCACTGTTGTGTGTCAGGGCTTTCACATGCTCTTGCCTGCTTTGCACTCCTGTTTTGCCTGTTTCCTGCTGCAGTTTCTTCCATCCGAGCAGTCGGGCATTTTGCAGACGAGCTGCAGTTCAGCTGCCTGTCCATGCTCAGTGAGGTGCAACACTATTTCATAGAAGGGAGGACTGAGGCACAAAGACTTTAAGGTCAGAAAGTTCATCCTCAGGTGCTTAAAGGCAGAAAACTTCTTCAGTATTTAAAGACCAGAGGGACGCTTGCCAGAGGTGGTATCACGGCGTGTTTGCAGGTCCCGTCAGCTCCGATATGAGCAATGGTTGCTTAGCAACTTTGAGATGATGGCCAGCTACTCTGATGTCTGAGTAAGAATTCAGACATTTAATTTCAGGGACCCACATTTGGAAACACTGGTTTAGGTGGGGTGATGAATGTCACATGCAGAGATGGTGGCTAAGCAGTAGGGGCAGAGCCAAGTTTGCTCCTCAATGCCCATTTCAATCAGGAGCAACTACTTGCTTCCTCTGCAGAGATGTTTTGGACCTTTGGTGTTAGGAATCACACTTTCTGTCTTAGCACTGGCTCCTGGGAATGGAGGATTTGTGGAAATGGGTGAGGTGAGGGCTAGGAATGACCATCGACCCTAACTGCCCACAGCCAAAGCTGGCATCCTCACTGATGCCTGGGGTGATAAGGGGGTGTAGGGGTGATGGGGCACTGAGCTGCTCATGGGGGTCTCCAGCTTGACTCACAGACCCTTTCTGAGGGTCACACGTTTGCCCAGCCTGCAAAATGGGAATACTGATGCTTCAACCAGCTTTGCCAAGAGCTTTGAGAGGCTTGTTTCTCTCCTACAAATGCTACGCAAGATCTAAATAGCAGTGTTATTTCTAGTGTGTTATCCTGAGAGCGAGAGGCACAAACAAGATCCGCATTTGCTGATGGTGACTCACTGTGAGCCTTTGAGGGTTGTGTGGAAGGGCTTGCTCTGATGTTTTTGCTGCTCTGAGATAGATTATTGATTCTCTTTATCTGGTGTTCGTCTTACAAACCCAAGGTGATGAGCATCCTGTTAGTTTCAAGAGCACTGGTGCTATTTTTCTACTGCTTCAAGGGACACAGAATACGATCCAAGTATCCTCAGATGAGCAAAAAAAGCAGGTCAACCTGGTTCACATCAATTAAACTGCCAGCTCCAAAAGAAGGCTGAAAAGTAAGACTGGATAGCAAAAGCAGACCTTGTCCAGTGTGAGGGTTGGGAATTTTCAATTAAATTGTATTTTGTTTGGCTTGGGTTGGCTTCTGTTGTTACTAAGTTTGCTAGGAAATGCCAGATCATTGAAAACAGTGTCTTTCATCTGGGGGGGAGGGGGGGGGGGGGAAGAAAATCCAGAACAAAATCTTAGAAAATTGTTCAACTGTTGTATTTTGATGTTGCTGCCAAAGGAAAAAAAATGTGTTCTTTCCTATTACAATAGAATTTGTTATTTCAGAAATGTAATCTTATTCCCAGGTAATTAATACAAGAAAGTGTGTGGAATCTAACAGATTTGTATATACAGCTGTTAAGATACAAAAATAAGGATTTGGCTTTAACACAATAGGGATTTCACTGTTCTTCTCAATCTATGAGAAAAAGGTCTCTCCAGCAGCAGCTGCAACATCAACATTCCTTTCTTTGCAGCAAACCCTCCAGCCAAAAAATGCTAGATGCAAAATTTACCACATTCTTCACAAAAAGCCTTTCTTGGCTCACTCCCTCACCCCACCCTCTGCCTTTCTTGAAAGCCATAAATATGAAGAGGCCAGCTGAAGTTAACTGCAAAATACCCACTTGCAAACAGGTGTAACAAAAGAGTGAGTCTGAAATGAGTGTTCTGCAGAAAAGAGAGGGAGAAAGGAGGTGGGGTGGGAGGTGGGAAGTGGGGAAAGGGGGAAAAAATAAAACCACTACATGATTGAAGGCCTTATAAATGTAAATGGTTTGACAGAAAGGGTTTAGCAGCCCTGGGTAGAAGATTGCACTTGCTGTTTCAAGGCCCTTATTTTCAAAATCGTAGCACTGGATCCCTTTCAAAACTGGTCCCTGTGTTTGCTTTTTCAATCAGTGAATATCAGGTTGTCTTTTTTTTTTATATTCTCTGCACTCATGTTCCAGGCTTAAATGAAACCTGTGAGAGAGGGAATGAATACGAGCTGTGTTCTGGACCTTAGAAAGAGCTCATCCCTGCTGCCTTTATTGCTACTTATTTATGAATCTCCCATCTCCCCCTCCCAATCCTCTCTTCCACACCGACCTCCACCTCTTATTTTCCTGCAGCAAATCCCACCTTCCCCTTTGGATGTTTTTTACTTTTCTTTTTCCTCTACATTTTATCTATATATTTTATATCCAGTAAGTCAATCAGTTTCAAATTATTGGTCCCTGAGACAGATGTTTGGTGAGTCATTTAGCTGCGCGAAGTTCTTTAGACGGCTTGCTCTTCCACCTCCTGTTCATTTAAAGCATCTTTTGAGGCTGATTTTTCCTTTTCAAAATGTCTTTAACTGCCGAACGTTTGCTCCCACCGGGCAGTCTAATGATGTTGGACACAATATGTGTGAACATCTCTTTAGAGGCCATCTCCCCTAGGCTACATTCTTGCCTATAAAATCATTGTTTATTTAGTCCTTAGGCCTAGGAACCATCTGCAGTCCCCATGGCTCCTGTTGTTTTTAAAGTCCTATTAAGTTTCTGCACTTCTCCTCAGAGCATTATTTTATTTCTAAATAACCACAGACAACTTCTTGTCAACGCGGCTTCTGCCAGGCAAATTAGAGATGACAGTTTCATTCTTCTGACTGTGGTGAGCTCTCATCTGATGTTATTTAATGTGAAAAGCAACTGTTATATACAGAGTGATTTAAAAACAATGAGGAAAAAATAATAATAGTAATAATAATAATTTTAAAGGAGAAGATGGAGAGGGTGGCCCAGAAACTCTGGGTTAAGATGCTCAGACAGTGTTTGCCAACCAGGAGAATATAAGGGATTGGAAGGCTCTATATAATGGTTATAACAAAAGAGAATCAATGAGAGCTGACTTGATGTCATTTTCAATCTTTCTGTTCCTTACTGGAACTGAAAACATTTTTGTTTGGTTCGGTAGGGTTTATTTTTGCTTTCCCTCCTTGCTGTCTTTTCCCACCTCACATTCCCCTCCTCTGCTGAGTAAGCACTCAGCAAGGACAGTGGCTGAACCCTGTCCTCCAAGGGGAAGCCCATCCTGCTCAGCCACTCCTGGCCTCATCACCCAGGAGCTGTGAGCTGGCAGCAGAGACACCAAAATCCAACCCCTTGGTTGAGCAGCATCTCAGAAGCCGGATGCTGTTGGCATCAAGAGGCAACTCCCCCTTGCAAATCACTCTGTGTAGGATTTTTCCCTATGTCTTTGTAGAGGTGCTTCACTTAAACAACTCCGGCTAAAACAAGGTGAAGTCCCTACAGTGATGTTAGTGCCAGGAGAGGGATGTCTGGGCAGCTACCTCTGCTCTTGCCACACACTAGCTCTGCAGGCAAGTGAACCAGGGTGACTCATGCCCACACTTCTAGAAATATTCTTCACCCTAAAGCCAGATGGCATCATCCAATTTTTCTTCTGGGAAAGGTTCCTGACTCATGGTACACCCCAAGCCATGCTCAGGTATTGACTGTGAGTGCTAGCTGGTCAGGGCTGGCAATGTGCCAGTCTACACCAGTAACAAAACAATAGGGAGGACAAAAGAAAAACACCTGAGCCCAAACTGCCCCCTTGGACAACGAGATGGCCATGGTGTTTTGACCTCCCTCAGCTTATGAACAACAAGCTGCTGGCTCTGGCTTCATGCTGACTGCTGCTGATAAAAGTGTGATCAGGGGGAAAGTGAAAAATCAGTAAGAAAAAGAGGTAAACCTGTGTGATGTCTGTGAACCAGCCAACATCTTACTACATCAGTTTTGCCACCTGCTGATCAGCTGTGATAGCTGGGCAGGAAGGCTGGATTCGGCTGTGTTCATAAGGCTCTTCAAGACATGCAGGGAAAGGACTGCAAATGGAAATGGTTGGGAGGGGATGATGTGTTTAGTGAGAACTTCTCACTGTCATAGTGCTGTGGCTCTGCAGCCAGACACAGATATCAGGGAACAAGGTTAAGGTGGCTTCTGTCATCTTAACACTGCCTCCCCCTGCATGTGCAGCATAAGGCTGTCAACCTAACCCTCACTTTGCGGAAGTCGTGTAACTCCACTGAAGTTTTTAAAAGTCTGGAATTATATTGTGTTATATTAGCAGAGAAACAGCACATTACGCTACTGAGAAAAGAGGCTGGCATCAATGGATCTATGCTGATTGACACCAGATGAAAAGCTGCCTTTTGCAGCAATCACAGATTAGTTTTCCAGATAGTATGATATTACTTCAAATGAGTGTTTCTGCAAACCTTAGCTATTGCCATGCTTCTACAACCCATTTGTCTCCTTGAATGCTCACACTGGTTTTGCTCTGTCAGAGCAGTCTACACTATCCTTATCAACTTAGATGGTTTATCTTCTCACTATGGCTTGTATTCTAATCACCTGGGCACCTACCATCCAGTCTGAATTTGCTTTTGAAACAGCAGGGTAGCCTTACATACAGGTACAATTCAGGGAGATATGGCAATTCCATTACTGTGAAGTTCATTTACTGCATGCTTGGGTGGTCTATATACTCTAGTAAATTTTCACTGTTTATGCTGCAGCTGTGAATAATCTCCTGAGTGTTGTTCTGTTCCAAATAGGTTTTCATCCCATCCTCAGCACCAGCATGCTAGAGAGCCCTCCAGTCACGCATTAAGTAGTATGACCAGTTTCTCTCCAGTGAGCCTCTTATGACATTTTCTTCTGAAGGGGACAAATTTAAGTGCACAACCACTTTAGTTTCATTGGTTTTATTTTTGAAGTTTGTCTCTATGTCTGCTCTTGGGGTGTACAGTTGAAAAGGCAAGATGAGGAAGTGTCCCTAGGTCTACAATTGAAGAATGTCTGCAGTCTACGATGAACTTTTTTTTTTTTTTTGTGACAGCTACTTCTACAAAGCCCTTGAGAAACTTTCAGACCTGACACTGTCATTCAGTGTCTCTTACTCCAGTGGGAAGTTGTTGTTCATATAGGTCCAGGTGAATATGCAGGATATTTGGAGAGGTGAAATGGGTAGAGGCTAAGGAGTGCAATAATGGGGCTCACCTCCAGCGTTTTTCAGAAGAATTGGGGACTTCTGGCCCAAGGGGTCAAGCTCATAAAAAGCTGGCCATTCCACAAGAAGAGATAATGGAATGGAGACAATCTGCATAACTAACTGTCTGTCTCCACTCCTTGTTCCTCTACCCCAAAAGTGTAGGAATCCTTTGCAGGAGCAGAGAGGGCTCAGCAAAACTGCGGTGTGCTCACACTGAGTCCTTCCCTCAGCAAGAGCTTCATTAAATGGCCTTGACAAGCCTCTTAAGTCCAGCTTTAATTTTTGTATTCTGAAATACAAAAATGAGCTAGTGACCTATAGCTCCTTTAAAAGCCAGCAGAGAGGAAAAGTTACTCCAGGTGGCAATTCATCTCCTTGAAAAGAAGACAGAGCAATTGATGTGTTTCGCTCTGCAGAGCAGTGGGACACAAGTTGTGGCTAGGAATGAAAGGCTGAATTTCAGCTGTGGCCCCTTTTGTGGGACCTACAACCTGGAGAGCAGATCCCAGGTTCTACCTCAGGCAAGGTTTAAGAAGAGAAATACTTTAGAGAGGAAAAGGGTGCATTCTCATCCTGAAAAGGAGCTGTGGAGGAGATGAATTAGTGTATCTCCATCCAAAAGAGCTGAGGTATGTCTGAGGATGGGGAGGGAATGTTGTGGTGAGTAGTTGAGTCCATCTATCCCACTGCACAGTCAAAGGGTGGATGGATACATGCTTCTCCAGACACCAGTGATGTCTCCCCATAGGAAATCCATCTGTTCCTTTTATATGGGGAGAGGGGAGGACAGGAGAGGAGGAAAGAAGGGGGGAAATGGGAAGTGAAGAAAATTACTTTGAGCCATTACAATTGAACCCAGACAGTACTTGGATGTGACTACAATTAAAATGGAAGGTCTTTTAGATGTAGGAAAGAAATCCTGGCTCTTAGAGTCCGTGGAGAATGCAGTATTCAGTAACCACAGAGGCAGGCTTACATTATAAATACATCTGTAACTACTGAGATAGGTGTGAAAATGTAATTAACTGGAAACCTACTGAGTTTAAATGGACTTTTAGTTGTTTCAGGTTTTTTTTTTCCCCTTCTTCTTTAGCCCTCCCTCCTCCCATTCTAAAGTTAAGTTTAGACTTGTGGGTCCTCTAACTCCCACTGGCACAGTGTAATTTAGCAAAGGTTGTTCCAGCCGAATTTGAAATTAATAATTTCAAATAGGCAAATCAATGATATTTAAAAGCTCCCTCCTGTGTGTTTGTACAATCTGCACAGGTATAAAAGCTAATCACATCTTGCTGGGGAAGAACATTTTTTATCGGTTTTAAGTAGAGCTTGGCAGTTTGGCGGGATCAAACACCATGTTTCTTCCTAAAGTGTGTGTGCACCTCTGTAATTTAATATTTCTCATTAACTTAGTGCTGGGAAAAGGTGACAATGCCAACAGGGAGAGGCCAGACAGCCCCCTGAGAGACCATCTATTTTGTGTCACCATGAGATCTGTGAATAGAAGGAAGAGGATATAGAAGGGATCATGCAGGATCAGAAAAAGGAAGTTAAAAAATAAAGTTTCTGAGGGTATTGTTTTTTTTTGGACAGTGTAGGGCTAGGTTTGGCTCACCTAAAAGACATAGAGGAGGATACCAAAACACAGACTTCCTTCAACTATCTCTGCAAATGCCATATTAGTTCAGCTCCAGCACTATTTGTTGTTCTTTGTCATGTTCATAGCACTTTCAAATATAATATACCTCATGAAAAATATCAGAAAAAATAGCAGACTCTACATTTTTCATAACAACATTTCTTTCTAACACCAGTAATTTACTTTTACTGGAAATAAGATATTGTAAAACCACTCCCAGCATTTTCTCTGTTTAGCATAATTTTGTATGCTATTACTATTTGCAAATCAGAGAATCAGAGAATCATAAAATGGTTTGGGTTGAAAGAGACCTAAAGATCATGTAGTTATGAATACTACCCCCTTTCTAAGTCCTCAAAGACCTTCAGCTGCAATAATTTCTTGCAGCAAGGAGTTCCATAGGTCAACTCTAGAGAAGGCAAAATATATGCTATTTCTATGCCAACTCCAATGTATAATTTATTTTCTGGATTAGTATTTTGCCTGTGCTTCTACATGAAAAGATCCTATTCAGCCTAGTGCTCTCTCATATGGAGAAGAAAAGCCAGCTGGCTGAGCTGAAATACTCTTTCAAAAAGTTCCAAGAAGGAGGAAGAGTCTCACATTTGTATTCTCCTTGCAACATCTCTTAATAATTTAATTCCCATTAGAAGTGCCTGTGTTGTAGGGGGGAAAGATTTATAGAGAGATTTCACTCCAGGTTGGGTTTTTGTCTTTCTGTGTTTTCTTGGCATTTATCATGCATGTTTTAATTTGGATCTGAGTCTTGCTACCATCTGGTCATTATTGCAAAGAAATATTCATTTTCTCTGAGTGACATGGGCTTCATTCATCATGGAACTAGCTGATTGCCCCTCAGTTTTTTTTTCCTATTACTTGGAATGAAGTCTGAAGATACTTAGCACCAGACACAGCAGTAGTCAATAGAGTTTGCAAAGTTAGTGGCAGCTGGTAACTGGGCATAGGAAAAATTAGAAGACACTTTTTAGGCTCTGATTCTTCCAGTCATTTCCGTACGTCATGCATGGGAAATGCAGAACTAGAGGCCAAGGCAACATTGCAAAGGATGGGAAGTGAACTGATGACTCCATTCCCCTTCTACTATTGAACTGTGAAGTGCTGTCACCATCAGAGTGAAACTTGGAGGTTTTTGCTGTCACCTAAACATAGGGAAGACAAAAAGGAGACAATTTACCCCAGAGGAATGTTGCAACAGCTACGCTCTGTTTCTCTCACAAAAGGAAAATACTTCCAAGAGTGACAGCCTCAGAAGCAGTGCGAGTTCTTCATGAAAAGGTCTCAGAAGCCATAACTCAGCCTTTGAAGGGAAATTAGATATGATCACTTTTATACTCCTACCATGCAAGAGCCTTCCCTGGATGCCTGTCACTGCAGACAACAGGCACAGAAGCAGGGAGCAAACAGAGGGACTCAAATAGTTTTAGGGTTATTTTCCTTGTGTAGTGACTCACAACTGCATCTGCATAGCCTTTGCAAATAAATTGCTTCTAACTATTCTTTTCTTTATACTTTCCACATCCAGTTGTGTAGATCCCTGGACTAATCTTTTTTTTGGTTCCCTTTGTTGGCAAACACTCCTTCATGGCAGTTACTGCAAAGAGGGAGGCTGCATGTGTGATGGGGAGCAGCGTGCCTCGGTCTCTGCAGGCTGTGAAAGCCATGTGTCCATCAGGGGGTTGGACAGACAGTCTGAAGGACTGACATCCTTCAGCATCATCATTTATGTACCTCTCCAAATGGGGTGTAGCTAAAAAAAGGCCAGCCAGGGGCAGATGGCAACTTGGGATCAGTCAGGAGCAGAGACAGATGGCAACGTGCAACCAGTTGGAAGACAAGTTATTGCATGAGATTAGCTGGAAATGGATGGGAATTGTAAAATGGGACTGGTTGGGAATGTAATTCTGTACAGTCATTTGCAAAGAGCTGAAAATTAGACCACTGTCCTAGCTCCCCTGGCAGTCTTGGACCTACTTATGTTTCCAAACAGTGCAGAACCACACAGATCTGCAGAAAGCAAAGTGATCTCCCAGGGATAAGATCTGGCCAACATGATCTCACTACAACCTCTGGATTTGGTCCTAGAGATTAGCTTCTTTTTTGGAGAGAACAGGACCACTGGTAGTTTAGTGTTCATCAGCTGTTGTCACTGTGCCCAAGGAAATATGTTTAACAGTTTTTGGACACACAGCACATTCTGTTGCACCATGTCGAGGGTGGTTTCAAATGGAGCAGCCAACAACTGGAGAAGGTGATAGAACAGCTTGCTTCAATTTGGACCATCTGTGACAGTGAGATTTTGGGGTTATGAATACTCAGCCTTCCTCCAACCTAGCAAGGCAGAGAGACATAGAAAGAAAGTGGGAACAGCTGTGAATTTGCTGGAGGGTAGAACCACGCTCCATATTGGGTACAGCACCATCAAAACACTGAAATGACCAGGAAAAAAAAAATTGTTCTCAATCAAAATTAATTTTTACTCTTCCTAATAGGTAGCTTGTTTGGAGGCTTTGCTCGTGCTCAAAGTGATTTGAGGTTGGTCAGGTCCCATTAATCCTAGTGAAATCTGTCATTATCTATTCTAACACAGGCAGGAGGCTAAGCAGAGTACTTATTTATTTATTTGACGTCGAAGAAGAAGAGCAACAGAATCATCCGGCGGTAAGGGTATATGGGTAGGAGAGAACAGGGGCGAGAGAGGCAATAAAAATAGAAGGCAGTCCAGATGTTTACTGCACACTAAAATACTGCCTTTCTTCTCTACTGATAGCACCGAATGCTATTTTGTTTCTTTGGAATTCGTTTTCTGAAAGTGTCTGCATGAGGAACATCTGCTCCCTCAAATCCAGACCTACAATTTGAATAAATTATCAATATCTGGCAGAGCCCGTTATTAATGGCTAGAGTTTTATAAGATTCTCCAGTATAATAATAGCAAAACTAGCGGCTGGCATTCCTCCCAGAGGGACTCTTATTTGTCCCATTTTATTCTGTTCTGTTTTCTTTTCTCTTTTACTCTCTGAATCTGAGCATCATCAGTTGATTTTTACCATAGCTCTTGGCTCAAAAAAAAAAAAAAAAAAATAGGAAGAAAAGGAGAAAAGCCATTAGTATCCTATAAATCAAAAAGAAAAATGACATCCTCAGATATAAAAGACTCCCTTGAGTGTTATGTTATTATTACCTGTACAAGGTTGCACCTGTGGCTTCAGAAACATCTTCTTCCATCAGAAATCATCAGGTAGTAAGATTTCTCACTTCCATGCAAGAGATAAGTTTCATTAACTTCCTCTTCAGCATATACCCTAGTAATTAATGATGCAGAGCACCTTTGAGGTGCCCTAATGTAGGCCGTTTATCAAAAAGTGCAACTGCATAGAAAAAGGACTATGTTCCTTCAGTATGATAAATCCGAGTGTGTGCTTGGGTGTTCTACATCTCTCTTTTAAGTACAGCCACTCCTTAAAATTGCAAAGTTTGACTTTCAATGCAAGTTCTAAAAAATCGTCTTCTGGCAGAGGTCCTCCCATGCATGTGTGGATGGCCACACACCAGGAAAAAACTCATCACTTCCCACAGTCAGCAGAGTACTAAACCCATAGGGAGATTGTGCAGCCTGATTTTTGGTGCCACTCTGTGGAGCCTGTGGCAAAAGTCATTTGTTTGTGAGTCTTCTTTGTCAATGGGGACGAAGGAGAATCCAGCAGGGTACCTGCAGGGAATTACTACCCTCTACTGTCACCTAAAACTAGTTTCTACTGCTTTGGCCTGTTTGTTCCCCAGAGTGGTCAGGACCACTGAAGGCATCATTGCATGTCTGAGCTCTTGGCAGGATTAAACCGATTCTCCCAAACTGTTTGCAGAGAGGATGGAGGTATTTGGCCTGTAGGTATGCCCACTGTAAAAACGGCTGAAAGGAAGACTTCAAGGTGCTTTGGTTTAAGTCCTAATGCAAAAGCTCTGCCATCATATAAGAAAAAGAAAAGTATAGAAGAAGGTAATATAATCATGTCAGCAAATATATGGGGTCCAGAGTCCACAGGTTGCCCTTTGTCGATGTGATTTGTTCAAAAAGGCTGGTGTCCATCCAAACACAAGGAAAGGCAGATTTCACAGGAGTCTTCCTCTGACTGACCTGAATCAAGCAGCACCCTGTTTCCAGCAGCTCCCACTGATGGAGCTCTGATGGATGGCTCTGAATGGATGTATAGGTCATGTAGGTGTAGATAAACTGATGAGACTGGCAGCCCATCCCCAAGGACCTAGAGGGCCAGGGAGTCATCAGGACGCAGAGACAGTCCTGGAAAGGGGAGTCACTAGAACAAACTCTGCACAACACCCCTCTCCACATGGGTAGACAGAGCTTTGGGATGTCTCCTGGGACACCACATGCCAGTATTTTCATGTAAAATACTCCTTTAGTCAACCAGTGGTGGTCCCAATACTCACCCCAGAGGAATGCCACCCATGACTTCTCTTCAACTGGACACTGAAAAGACTCAAGTTTTTAGTGCAACCATTCAGCCAAATCCTAATTCTGAGTGGCCATGTCAAACCCATAGCTCTGCAGTCTAGACGAAGAGGTTCTGTGGGTCATTGTCAAATGCTTTGTGCAAGTCAGGCAGATGATATCAGTCACTCTTCCCTTATCCACCAGGGCTCTCCTCTTCCCTTATCCACCAGGGCTCTCCTCCAGCTGTAGAAAGCCATGAAATATGTCAGGCACAATTTACCCTTAGTGAAGCCATGGTGGCTGTCATCTATCACCTCGTTATTTTCCATGTGCCTTAGCACAGTGTCCAGGAGTATCTGCTCCATGATCTTTCTGGACATAGAGATGAGCCTTCCTTTCCTTCCCTTTTTATATGGAGGATATATTTACCTTTTTCCAGTCACTGGGAATTTCACCAGGCTGCTACAGCTTTTCAAAAATGATGCACCATGCCTTAGTTACTTTGCCTACAAGTTCTCTCAGGGCCCACAGAAGCACTTCATCAGGTTCCATGGACTTGTGCACCGTCAGGTTCCTTAGGTGGTCTCGAACCTGCACTTATCCTTGCACAAGTTCCTAAGAAACCCCTGTCCTTAGGACAAGTCAGCTGGTTTTCACCCAAAATTGGTCCCTGTGAGCAGAGTCAGTCCTGAGCACATGAGCTGCTGTGCTGCCTCAGTTGAAAAGCTCCATCTCATGCGGGGATGGTGAAGATGAATTAGTTAATTATGTAAAGTGCTTTGGAGATGAAAAGTGACATCTGAGTGCTAAGTATTACTATTAATAACAAAACATATACCACCTACCAGGTATTATTTCTTCTTTCTCCCCTAAAAAATATAGTTCTGAAGTTCAGATTACACCAGCACAAGTCAGAAGGAAAGCATAAGATTTTCAGCAAAGCATTTCAATCTAAGCAATCCAGAATTCAGAGGAGCCCATTTTCTTTGGTTCAGCATGTATTACCACCTCTGTACCATGGTGTCCCAGTGCCAATATGACATCCTAACAGATCACAAATCTTGCACAAGAATCTGCCTGTCCTTATTCCAGTGTTTGGTGTAGACACCTGAAGCACTTTGTTCAGATCCAAGGAAAACATCTCTGCAGGTAAACAATATGCTTAATTCCTCCTCAGCAAATTGCTTAAATACCTACTTAAATTAAAGCACAGGTTTTAGGCTTGAGAAACCTGGGTGCCAGATTCTTGGTGGAGCCCCAGTTTTACTGAAATTCAGAGAGAATGGAAAGGAGAGGGAAGGGAGAAATTTTCTCTGAAAATTCGACCTCACATGAAATTCCAGATTGTGGCATATGAAATGAGGAAAAAAAAAAAGACTGCAAAATAGGAAATTTTGTACTGTACCACAGAGGGTATAAACTACCTTTCAGATTTGTGTTGGTATTTAAATCTGTTAGGTGTGTTCGTGCTGGGTCACTTGAAAACTGGACCTTGGTGGCAAAAGCCATTATTGATTTTGGTCTATTACAATATTTCAAGATAAAGACTCCAAAAGTGTTTTGCAAGACAGCAGTTAAGTTACAAATTCTGCTGTAGCAATGTGTCTTATTTAAAAAAAAGATTCATATATGGCAACCAAGGCCAATATTAATTAAACAAGTCCAAACACTGCAGTGTGTTTCTGCAGGGGGGAAAGAGTTTTCTTTTCATGCACCACACAGCCAGCCAAATGTAAGATATTTTGAGAATGAAGCAATTTGTTGAATACACATCTTTGTCCTCATCTCTCCCCCTCTTTTTCCTCTCTCTCCTTGCACAAAATTTGAAGGCATTCATGTAAAATGGCTCTTAGGAATTTCACACACAGTTTTATTTATGGTAAATTTATTATAAGGATGTTCTCTGTCATTGTCTGAGAGATTTATTTATTGTATCACACTTTTGAAACTGCTGATATTGATTGTTTCAAGAGTTTGCCTTAAAGGAAGAGGGGGAGAAAAAAAACAGCAAAAAAACCTGACGAATGAAAAGAAATGGCCATGTTGCTATCAATTATTTCATAATGAGATATGAGGAGAGAATTTTAAATATTATCTCTAGCAATACAGTTGAACAAACAATATATTTACTGGAAATTATACTCCAATGATGAATGGCTTGTTTTAAAATAGAGACTTCTCTAATGGGGGCCTTTCAGAGAATCAGTGACACACAGTCCAACTCACGATTATTATTGCATTTTAATCGAAACTGAATTCCGTATTTCTGCCAGAGAGTGAGAAGAGTGAATCCCATTTGCAAATATCTCCATCCTGATGATCCCCAAACAATAACAAATTCTAAGCTGTCCAAAAATATTCTAGTGATAACTCCATTTGTCAGTAATTCATCCTTTTCCTCCTGTGACAACCCCCCATTTGCTTTCTTTCTCAGTGTCCAGGTACATTTTCAACTGCAAAAATGAAAAAAAATAAAAGCTTTTCCCACCACCACCAAATGAGTGCACCCTTCCCCCGCCACCACCTCATCTTATGTAGAATAGGGAATTGAATATTACTCACCGAAGTTTCTAGCTATGACAGACAGTAATTTACCATTTTATTGTGATTCAGTGCTTTGGACAGAGGCACACATTGCCTGTCATGCTGTGTTCATCACCGACTGTAGAGACAAGCGTTGCTTGTCAAATAGTAGAGCCCTTATAATGAGGACACCTAGGTGTAACATAAAAGATTCACAGGCAAAAGGACTTCTTATGGAGGGCTTAAAGCCTCTAAAGCAGTATGAGCTAGTTAGATAATACACAAACTTTAGAAGTGCTACAGACAGATATTTCCCCCTTACATCTATTAGGCATACCAAAAACGTTATCAACAGAACAATATGTAAACCTTTGTGCAAAGTAGGCAAAGCAATTTATTTGCATTATCTCACCACCCTGTAAAAGGGGTGAAGGAGAAGGGGGGTGTGTACGTGGGTGTGAGACATGCAAACAAAACCACACAACCTAACCAGGTGTGTGCAAGAGAAAGCAAAAACCCTCTACCTTTCGCCAAAGCTGTTGGATGGTCACTAATGAGATTTCCAATGATTTTCATTTGTCTTCATTTCTACCAAGGCTGGCTCTGCATGGCATTTTTTCATAAAGCAAGAGGTAAGGTGGGCCAGCAGGTTACAGCACACGCGTCACTCCGTAAGCAGCTGTCAGGGGGCAGAACACTGACACTCCAGATTGGATTAATCCTCCATCAAACCTAATTGGAAATAATGGACTGGATCCTCAGCTGGGGTAAATGGACACAAACCCAGTGCTCTTCAGTGTCCTCCTTTATGTCTGTCACGAAGCTGCACAACTCACGTGCATGTCATTGCCCACATGGCTCCCAAGGTTGGAGCTCGTCCCCTGAAGCTGCAACCCTTTGGCTTGTCAGCACCTTCTTGGTCAGGTAGGAAAAGATCTGTACAAAACTTGACAGCACTGAGGCACTGGAACAGGTTTTCTAGAGAAGATGAGGCTGCTGTATCCCTAGAAGTGTTCAAGGAGGGGCTGAATGGGGCTTGTAGCAGCCCGGAATAGTGGAGGGTTCCCTGATCACAGCAGGGGTGTTGAAATTAGATGCTTTTTAAGACCCATTCTGACCCAAAACTTTCTCTGTTTCTGCGAAGGTTTGCAGAGCATGCAGGAAATGCCTTGTCTCTTCTGCCAGTTGTGGTTCAGGCCCAGGGTCTGCTCAGGGTTGCAGGAAGTGTTGTCAATAGGACAGAGCAGAGACCACGCAAGGGGCCTGAGAGCTGAGTGTAAAGCCAGAGCTGTGCTTGTCTTCAGACACTTTGCCCCTCTGTGTGCTCGAAACAACCTCTGAAGAGCAGCAAGCTCTTCACAGACCAGGGCCCTCTGTGGGTACAGTTGCCTCTTGCTTTCCATTCCTCCCTCCCACCCCAGTCTAAGTGGGCTTTGTTAGCTTGAGATTGCAAAGCCTCCTTTGAGTATACACTTCCAAGGGTGAGCAGGGGCATATCTCCATATGTGGTCCTGTGTGAAAACCATACACTTGTCTGCGTGAGAGAAGACTAGATCACAGGTTCATGAGCACTCTTTTCCAGACAAGTTTTTCCCAGGTTTCCCCACAACTGAAAACCATGTTAATAAACCCATATCAGATCTCCTCTGGCCAAAGGGACAATGCCTTTCCTCAGCAGTCCTTCCCCTGGATACTCCATGGGTGGTGGGAGTTTTCTCCCCTCTCCTACAGGTCCTCTGTCCTCCCTTTCCTGGGACAGGGAGATGGAAGGAACAAAGATGGATGCAAATGCTGCTGGGTGGAAATTGCACCATGTGCTTTTATATTTTCTTATTTGCACAGTAATGTGAGCACACAAGTTCATCAGTGCATTATAATATGCACATTTTCAGTCTTAGATGCTGTGTTACAGAAATCTGCCTCCACACACAGTTCAGCATCTCATTTGCAGGCAAGGTTATGTTTTCCTTTAAGGGTAGTTAGAAAGACAACCAATTTTAGGTACTAATACTAATTTAGGAAAGTGCATGTTCTAATAAAGGTAGTTTAAATGTATTTAGAGGCTGAGGAGTACTTGAACTTTAATATTGCCAGTTTCAGATAACATTTGAATATTAGTGAAGCTAAACTGATTGATTGAATTACTTTAGGGAAGGGTGAGACACAAATGCAACATTTTAGTTAGTCTTATTACA
Source organism: Vidua macroura (assembly GCF_024509145.1). Classification (NCBI taxonomy): domain Eukaryota; kingdom Metazoa; phylum Chordata; class Aves; order Passeriformes; family Viduidae; genus Vidua; species Vidua macroura. The sequence continues at coordinate 7,049,213 of NC_071611.1, forward strand.
TTTTCATTTAGCTTAAGGGAAATTGTAACTGCTTGAAGATTGGATATTAGAATGCCCAGGTAAATTTTTGCAAGATTTTGCTTTATCACTACGTGCATATGTCACATGCTGACATTCATTTTCTAATGCTCTTTCCCATCTTTTGTCCCACTTCTCCTAAAAAAGAAAACAATATGTGAAATTGAAAAATGGTGCTCACTGAGGGGTTTAAAGACATTTGAAATTTGGAATATATTTTAAAGGTCAATTTCAGCAGTAATTATGTTATAATGGTGAAGCTTTTAGAGAATGCGAAACGCAAGATTAATATGATGCCGGATAAAAAGTGGCAGAAGGCTCTATCTTGTGAGTGTGTGAGTACGTGTGTGCATGTCGCACGTGTCGAAGCTTGCAGGCTCCACCAACACACCAGAGCAGCTTTCCCAAGCACAAGAGACACCACCACACTTTGTACAGAGTGGATTTAGTGATTTAATTAGCTGAAATGAAATATTCTGGTTTACAGTGAGTATCTGTAAATCTCAGGTGGGTTCTTTAACTACATGATCATCTATGCAACTTTATATTTTGTCAGGTGCTGTATTGGGTCATTGTGTGCTCCTTGTTGTCTCATAGCCTAATGTGCCTTAGTGTACTAGACCAAAAAAAGAAACCTCTGAGTCACGACTTGCCAAACATCACATGAGTTTTCAGCTCTACTAGAGTGAGTTGTGTGAGAAGTTTCAGACCTTCTGATGGAAACCACTGCATAAAACATGGTGAGGACTTAATGTAGCCAACAAACTTATTTGCTACGAACCCCTCTCTGCTGGATGCAATCCTACCGCCCCAGGAATGTCACTGTCCTGAAAACTCAGTCCTGGCTTTTCACTGGTACAGATGGGCACTTTCATCCCAACAGAGTTTTTCAGTCCTCTGTCTTCTTCTTTTGGAAATCCAAGCCTGACAGCACATTTCTAAGATGAGCCACAGGGGTGGATCAAAGCCTGAGCACAGAAGGGAGTGCTCATACCCTCTAGCTGTCGCTATGTGAAGAAAATCCTGAGAAATTTTGAGGCCCCTGTGCACCTATTCATTATATAGGAGTAGGATTCCTATTTCTCTTCTTTTTAGCATTTACAAGTCAACAGATGAGGTCTGAGCTAGTTTTCTTTTAGAACCAGTAAAGAAAAACTGGCAGGTAATGAATGTGTACCCAGCCAATTCTAGGTGGATATCCAGGTTTTTGCTGCTCTCTTCTCAGTGCATAAGGGAGGATAAGTGACAAGCTCAGGATAGGCATCTAACACTTAGGCACTTAATCCTTAGATGAACCTCAATTGCATGCTATTCACTCCATTTGCATTTAAATTAGGTGCCTAAAGACCCCAGGAAGATGGTAAGCTCCCATCTCTCCAGTGACAGAGTGAATATGAAGGCAGAGCCCCCACAGCAAGAGCTATGATTACTGTGGAAACTGTGAGGCACCTGGCCACTGCAGCAAAGCAAACTAAAACAATAAACCAAGACATGATGTATAATGAGAGAACTAGTCATTTCCCAAAGCACATCGTAAATAGTATATTTACAACATTAATTAAATGTCTGCAACTAAAATTATTTATAATAGAGATGTGAAAACTCACTAGACTATTAGTGAAGTCAACTTGTTTCATTCCAGAAGGACTGGACAAAGACTTATTACACTGTATATGAAAGTCTTAAAGAGTTGCTGGCTTAGAAAAGTTTCTTTCCAAGATGTCTTCATAAAAGTAATGAATGTGTTATAGAGCATAGCTTATGAGAGAAAGCCTAGTTTGTCTTGACTCCTCTCTGACATATTTCCCATATAAACAAGGAGAAAAAAATATGTGCTTGTATCCTAATGAAATAATAGCATACTGTTAAAGAGAGCCCCAGAAAACCTACATACTGGTACCTTTTGTCTTTGAGTTTCTCCATAGTGTATAAAGCAAAGAGCCACTGAAGGCCGATAGGTTGCTGTCTTCATGGTCAACAGTGCCTACCTGTGAATAAAACAGGATGTTGGCATGTGCCCTGCCCTACAGTTTCCCACACTTCTGAATGATTAGCACATTCCTTGCCAGCTTTGGTCCGTGTCCAAGCTGACCATGGGTCCCTACATGAAGGCACACATCATTTCAAAGACCATTCCTAAAAGCCACATGAATAAATTTCTGTCAGGCTTGTCTTCTTTCACCCTGCTCTGCCCTCCACTGTGTTTCCACAGGTTCTGCATGCTCACGAGTGCTGATAGATCCTCATGCCACACCTCAGGGCATTAGCACATGCCCTCATTTCCAGGCTTTGCAAACTGCTTTGTTATGTGGGTTTCTTTCCTGAAACTCTGAGCAGAACCCACACAAATTAACAGACCTATGTACCATGAGTGTGATCAGCATACATCAGCTGGCCATGGTGCTAAAGAAGGGTCCTTAGACCTGTTTTATTGAGACATGAAGACATGCCTCTGCTGCTTTTGGGAGGGAAGGGACTGAAATTCCATATCTTTGAGCATTGATGAGCTTTTCTGTTCCTTCTCCAACTGTGATGTTGAGCTTGGAGGCTCAAGAGCCAGTTACTGTGAGCTGCTCAGGTCTTTCTCTTTTCCCTTTTCATACACCAGCATTTATTCACAGTCCACTCAGCTGGACCAGCCAAAAAATTAACAAGAAAAGAAAGAGGAGGTGTAACACCTGTTATTATCACCTCTTATTTCATTATTTGGATCCCATTTTATGAGGCTATGAACACCTACCAGCCAGATAAAATTAAAAATATTGCAGGTAACTACCAAACTCCATTATTATTACATGTAATTTTGACTTTCTTTTCCTCTTCTCTTCCTTCCTGTGTTTTAATTGAGGTGACTGTACCCACTTCTTGTTTATTCTTTGTCCTCAAGGTCAGACACTATGAAGATTTCTTTTCACTAAGTACACTGAAGGTAAATAAATCAGGAGAAATCAAGCCCCTCCATCCTCCTCAAGCAAGGAGTTTGCCCCCTGCAACTTCTTTGGTCCTCTTCATTGCTGTTTCCCACTTAATAAACATTGTAGCAAGGCAGTGTCTCTTTGTCATCTCCCTTCAGACTCCAAGACTGTTATGCGTTAAAGGTCTGGAGCCACAGGGTGTGCCAAAAGCTGGGTCATATGTTTTGCTATGATGTTTCCACTATTTCAGCTCTGTCTAGAAAGGGCAAATGGTCAATCATCTTCCTGAGAGTTAATGGAGCATTTCTGCAGCAAGAGGAAAAAGGGAAAAAGTTTAAAAAGAGTGGCTTATTATCTCAGTCAGCCAAAATTCACCTGGCCTGTCACCTGCCTAGAAGTCTTCATTTTCTTTTCTTTATTCTTCCAGATTTTTCTTCCTTTGCTTTTTCACTTTTTAAGCTTTCCTTTAATTCTGTTGCTTCAGTTTCAGATGCACACCCCTGTTCAGTTCTCCAATTATAATATTTTGAACTTTAACATTGAAATCAGGATATCTGTCTAATATCTTTCCTGTATGTTTCTAAGCTCTTTGCAGACAGTAATTAACTGAATCTGATAACAATTCTGAAAGTTTAGGTGATTGGAGGCACAGAGTGCCTGAATGTTCAGGTGCTTAATTAGTGGCAGAGTGAGGAAGGGAGCCCAGGAGTCCTGACTCCTCATTCCTTGTTTTGACCATCTGATGTGGTCTCCAATAAAGCATAGGAAAATATGGATCAGACTATCTCTCTCCCCATCCTTATTCATCTTATTCTAATTACCTGTCCATATTTAATCTACTTTATCAATGCCAAATACCTCACCAATCTCCTCTGGGTAATGTCCTGTGATACTCTGATTACTCACTCTGTCTTCTGGTCCTAACCTTTCCCTTGAGATATCCCCCCTCACCTGCTCTAGCACCACAATGGCTATTAATATATCAAAGGATCACCTCCAAATAACTAAACCAGCCAAAAAACTTAATACTTTTACTTTCTCCGTCAGTAGGAACATAAAATCACATAATCATGGAATCACAGACTAGTTTGGGTGGAAAAGGACCTTTAAAAGTCATTTAGTCCAACAGCCCTACAATGACCAGAGATATCTTCAGCTAGATCTGGTTGTTCAGAACCTACTCCAACCTGACCTTGAATGTTTCCCAGGAGGCAGCTTTCTGAGCATTGCAGGACATTTTGCTTGTGGTAATCTTTACAAGCACAATCTGGGCTGATTTTTTCTGCACCATGTGCCCAAAGTTTGCACCTTTCCTTAACCACTGCTAAACACACTCCTTTATCATTTGTCCTGACAAGTTTAAATTTGTCTTTCACTTCAGGTAAGGACAATATCTTGAGACAGGTAATATAAACATCCCTTTCCCATTTATCCCACTCCTGACATGTTGCATTCCAGATTAAGCTCTTGTACTCCCCTTTGTTTGCCTGGGAAGAGCTGGGGGCCAGATGGAGGGATGGGGGTGTGTGCTGCCACGATGGGAAGAGCACAGGTCAGTGGGCTCAAGGCATTCTTCACATCTCCACAAAGACACATTTCAAACTACCTTGCCCACAGATGCAAAGGGAGCCGTGGCAGGGTTTGACTGCTTCCCTGCTACTGTTTCTTGAGGTGTCTCATTACTGGTGGGGCCAACCTTCGCCTGCTCCTCTCAGGTATTTCAGTACAGCTGGGGGCAGCCAATCCTCGCACGTACTGCATCCACCTGTCTCAGTCTCTGCACTGTTTCTAGTGTTCATCATCCTGCCCCATGCTGCCATCTCCCTGACTAATTAATAAGTGAGTCATCTTCTCCTGTGGCCTCAAAATGCATTCAAGCTGTCAGTGGGACATTTATTTATTTATTTTGTTGTGGTTAAAGGACTACTCTCCTAAACAAGGATAAATAAAATCAACTCAGACAAGGTTATTTCAGATTCTTAATTTCCAACACTATTTTTTTTTTTTGCTAAAGTCCCATGATGCTTGTTCATGTTTTTCCCCTTTCCCTCTCCCACCTGCTAACAAAAAAAAAAAAAAAAAAAAAAAAAAAAATACATTTTCGAATCAAGATAAAGCCATCAAAAAACTAACTAAACATGATTAGAAAGGACCACTCCTTAATGGGAAAAAAATCATGATTTAGACCTGGCTGCTTTCCAAATATCCCTGTGCAATCAACCAAAGAAACACATTTTAGAAAACAGAATTGTAAAAGTAACTTTGAAGAATCGGTTGCCATGGAAACAGATCTGTAAATACTTAACTGCAAACATTAAGTGACACAGTGATATTCCAGAGCTCAGGATGCTTTAAAAGGATGGCAAATTTCACCCAGCTCTTTAAATAATCAACTCGGCTGTGCTTTGATTTTTCTTCTTTTTTTTCCCTTCTCCTTTCTTTTTTTCACACCATTCACTGCAATTGCATCCCTGTTCTCAGGCATGTGTGATAATGGAAATGCCAGAACTATTTTATAAAAGAGAGTCCTGATCTTTTATAACATGGAAGCAGAGAGGGAGGATGCAGCACCAAATACAGAGTCAGAGCAACCTGTGGAGTCTGAAAATATAGCTCAAATTCATTCTGTTTCCCTATAACTGCAGGGTCAGAAGAAAGTGTGATTGATTGTGGCTTTTCACTGCAAGAAAAACCACAAACGACCTGCAATTTCTTGTCATTGCCAGGGAAGAATCAGATGCAAGGAAATAAAAGGGTTATGGGCAATTTTAATTTAAACAAGTGGGCACATTTATGTTGTGCTCAAGCCTTAAATCTTAGCTCAGAGTTAACTCACTCCCAGGTTCCCCAGTACATTTCAAGACCCAATTCTTGTTGAATTCAGTGGAGTTAGTATTCCCTGATTCCCTGGGGAGTCAGGGCCTCACTTCTTTCTTGGAGCATCCATCCATGCCTCATATACCTATCTGGTCCAGTCCAGCAGGTGACTTCTTCTGAAACCTCAAGTGTTTGAGGGGAAAAACCTCTCTCCCCTGCGAACATCAGAAGAGAAGACAGCATTGGGTGTTTCCTCCTGGGAGAACAGTGAGGGGCAGCTGCTGATACATCTTTCCCTGGCTGCAGGTGCTGATTACAGAAGACTTTTGCAAGCCCACTTTCCCAAGATTTTGAATGATTGAATTTTCAGACGTACTTCAAAAGGTCTACATGTTCTCCCCAGCCTCAGGGGAGGTGAGATGGGTCATCAGCACCACAGTGTGAGGTAAATCTTTAGGGATGGTCATGACCCAGTACATGGTAATAGAATGAACTGTGGTTATTCACCTAGTCCCATCAGATGCCTCTTAATGGCTTTGCTCATCTGCTTAAAGTTTTGCAATATAGGTTTTGCTGCCGTTTTAAAGCCTAACATGGGCAGGTTAATTTAACTTTTAGAAATCTTTTGGGCAAGGTGATTCCTCTTTGGCTTCTGACAGATTCTGCTCAGAGCCTCCCAGTACTGCTAAACTAGCATATGGCTTTTCCAGAGTAAGGGGCAAGCAGAGAGGAGAGGATATTTTCCCACTACAACTCACTGTTGGCAAGCCTTTGGATTTGAACCAGAGATCCTCACTGCTGAGCAACAGCCTGTGAGTATCTGCAAACACGGGTTTAGCTGTTGCTTTAGGAGGACCTTTAATAACCTGCTTGTTTTCATCGTTCTGGTTGGGTTTGAGGTTTTCTCTTCCCTGTGGGCTGGCTGTGTTATCCTACTGAAAGCTGAGCGGTATTATCCTTTAAGCTGATTTTTCTGCCCAGCTTAGGAAAAGAAGGGACAGGCAGAGGAAAGAAAAAACACAGAGGCCAAGGATGCAAGGAAAAAACAGGAGGGGACAGAGAAAAGCAGTTTGAAAGGAGCCCTGATCTCCAGAGTCATCACCTTTTACTTACCCATTTTATTCGCTGGAATTCTGTATGACTGCAAGAAATTAATCTATTTCCTATCTAGTCTAGGGGTTGCTAAAATGGACAGTGAAACACAGATAGAGGGATAAACCTAGACACAGATAAGTTAGTAATCAATTTATATATAGAGATGTATATATAATTTTTTTTTTCCTAAGAGGTGTCTTTATCTCATATAGCTGAAAAGTTCCCACCTGGATCTCTCCTCTGCACAGCTTGCCTATCTCTGTATTTCACATATATGCCATCTGTCTGGGAACCTCTGAGAGAAACCTGTGTGATCTTTGTGGAAGGAAAGAGAGGAAAAGCACATTTTCCTTTGCCTCTCTCCACTCTCTCCTGCTCCCTCCTCTGGATGCATGCTTCAAGGAGATGTGTGCATGTCAGACAGAACTCAGCCCAGGGCAGGGAGAGGAGAGGTGGCTCTCATTTGCAAAATCTGCAGTGTTTTCATCCTTGGCATGGTGGTGATGGGGTGGGGGAGAGGAAGGGGGTATGGCATGTCACTTCACTTTATCACTGCCTGGGCTCTCGCCTTGTCATTCGGCACTTGCCATGAATCTAAAGAGAGTTTGGCCTTAATAACTTCACACAAGTACTGCACTGCCAGTGACTTTAGAGACGGGTGACAGCAAGCAAGGAATTATAATGAATTGCTGCAAATGCCTTCTTCACACAAATTACAGTTATTTTCCTCTGAGCCTGCAAGCCTTCCCACATCAGGATTTTGGTTCAGAAGATAGGGTAGGGTGTTTTTGTGTCTAGGGAGGCAGACATACATTTTACCATTGCAGTTGGACCCCTTCACCCTTTTCTTTCCCTTCTGTCTCCCTGGGTTTGTTTTTTGTTTTGTTTTGTTTTGTTTTGTTTTGTTTTGTTTTGTTTTGTTTTGTTTTGTTTTGTTGTTTTGGGGGTTTTTTTGTGGTTTTTTTTGTTTGTTTTTGTTTGGTTGGGTTTTTTTTTGTTGTTGTTGTTGGGTTTTTTTTGGTTTTTTTGTTTTTTTTTTTTTTTGCTGTTGGTTTGTTTCAGATTTTTTTTTCTCTCATTTTCCCACTCATTTTCCCACTGATTTTCCCACTGAAAACAGTACAGTGCTTGCAAGCCACCCTGTACTTTAAAAGAGAGTGGAAGGAAGTTTGGCCCTTGTGGTGGCTGCAACAATTTAATTTGGGGTTAACACCTTTCCTTTCCACCATAGTTAGCTAAATTGGACTGTGAAGATCCCCCTCTCTACTGAGGGCTGTTGTCATCCTGGCTGATTGTCCATCCTGATAGGCGTGCCCTGCTGAGGGTGCTCTCAAACAACACTCCTGCTTTCATTAAGGCGGCTGTTTCAGTCTCAGTAGGGTGGGGCACTGTATCCAAAGTGCCCACGACTGGTTCAGGCTGACTGTCACTGTTGCCCATAAGTAGATTCAGCTTTGTCAGTCTGTGATACATTTGGGTTCTGACCACTGAAGTGGGCAAATATCACCCAAATACAGCACGACTTCTTTTAGACTGGTGTAAATGGCCAGTATACAGCCAGAACATGGCTTATAACCATTTTTCATTTCTCCATCACTCTCCATCCTTTCCTTTAACAGATATTTTTAGCAGTAGTGAAGTGATGCAGTCCTTGGCATTTCTAAGAAGAAATTGTCTGCACAGACAGGTAAATTGCCCTAAAATCTCCTTGGTGCTAGCACACAGCCAAATCTTCCATCTTAATGTTCATCCCGGAGCCTTCACTAGGGCTCAGATCGTAGCTGTTCCTTGGCTGAGGACAGAAGATTGTCTTCTTTTGTCACCCTCTGTGCTGAACACAAGACTGGAGATGACACTTTCTTCTCTGTGCATGAGTTCAGGTGATTTCAGTGGTGGTCTGCAGAGAGCAGAGGATATATGCCACACAGAATCAAGAACAGCCTCCCCTAAGGTGCAAAAACAGAACTGTCAGGCAGTCACTTTGTTCAGCTCTGCAAAGGTCATTTCTGTTCTGGCAGAGCATCTTCTAAAATCACTAGAGTAAATGGGAAGATTTATTTTGCCTGCCCTGTTTTTTGTTACAGACTGGGAACACAAGATATTTTCTCCACACGAGTCAGAAGTGTAACTCTAAGTGCACTTTAACCTCATCAACTTTAGGTATTTAAAAGATTCTCTAAAAAGAATCTTTTTGATTGAGACCACAAGTCAGCTGAACTCTGTACAGTTCAGGCAGCTTTTCACTCTTTCTGAGTATAATCACCCATAGAACGAGGCCTTGCTTCAGCTGTTCAGTTCCTAGGTTGGTTTTAAAACACATTATTTGTGCTATTGCCCGTGTTACTTGTTTAGTTAGCAGCTGTCATATGTCAGGATCAACTGAGCGATGATAATGCGCGGCAGAAATATTTCAATTATACATGGAGCTATTCTTAAGAATTTTAAAAAAGAGGGATGTCTGTCATCCAGGCCCATGTTATCCCAGAGGACACCTGCTGCTGCTGGGTCTCAGGTGCACTCAGGACAGGTATTTATCTTCTGTTTTCATTGGAAATGAGTTAGATTTTATGAGGGGTGTTGTGTGAAGAGAGGAAGTTCAGTTACAAGGTGTTCTGAGAAACAAGGGACTGAAGAGAAATATTATTAAAAAGTGAGATGTTTCGGTGAAGGCTCTGGGAGTAACATGCTTGCCTTTTCCCTAATCCAGTGTGTCTTTGAGTTGCCACTGCCTGGGTTACTGGCAGGGAGAGTCTGTTGCTGCAGGCTCTGCGGTGTCAAAGCAGTTAAAGGGACACTGCCAACATGCTCAACCTCCTCAGGAACAAAATGTGAATTACAAGTAGTTTCAGGTGCTATGTTTGTCCTTGAGTATACTTTGCTGATTTCTGTTGTCTCACAAACATGTTTTGAAATGCCTTTCCTTCCCTTGCTGCAGCATGAAAGCCCAATGGCGGACTGTCAGTCGCCAAGGGAGTGTTGCAAAGTCCATCCCTGGGTAGAAGGGTGATAGTTTCATTTTGTCAGTCTCCCTGCAAAAAAAGTCTGTGGTGATGGTACCCTGCATCATGCACCTTGTCAATAAATTTATCAATTAAGTTTCAAGGCTAGGAAGACATCCCCAGGTGGCATCGGCACCTGCTCTTATGGAGTTTTCCCACACATCCACTGCTGGCCTTTGTCAGAGGTAGGACATGCTGCCTGGATCCACAGGCTCTCCCTGTGCAGCCATTTGTAGGTTATAAAGTATGACATGTTTATTTCTTTACAGTTATGTCAAAAACTGAGCCAGTTCCCTTAGTGCTCAAATCACAATTGAATTGAGCAGGGTTAGCAGTTAAGAAAATCTATATTTAACATGGAGGTGACTAAACATTACTGGTGCCATCTCACAGGTACCTGACATTGCAGCTACTTTTGTCTATGGCTCTAAAATCAGGAATGAACCTGCAGCAGCCTCGTGCTAGTGCAGTCACACAGGACAGAAGTGTGGCCACATGGTCTAAAATTATTAAGCTACCAAAGCATATGAGTTGCCATCCACTTTTTGGGCTCATTGTGCCTTCTTCTGCCTGCATGGGAGGCAGGACTAAGGACACTTATTTGATGAGTTACATCAGGTCAACAGAAAGAAGACAATGAATTATGTATAGCACAAAAATCTCTAATACAGGAGTTGTGTGTTTTACACTGTGGTGTTAATATGTCCAGATTGGGTGTGAGCACACAGTCAAATTACATCAGTGAAACAGCTAGCTCTGTTTCTTTCAATCTTCAAGTTTTAACATTAGTTTTATGTAGAAGAATAGAAAATAGATTTTCTGCAACTGGGCATTAATCCCAGATTCTATCAGAACCCAAGGTTGAATCTGAAACTTTTTGAAACACAGTTAAAACATCAAAAACATCAAAGACATTTGAAGTAGCAGTATCTAAGATCAGCACTTTATTTCATGTGCCCAAAGCTTTTGTGATCCTTTAACTGGTTCCATGTACCTGGATAACATTTAACCACGGCCTTACTTAAAATAGTTAAGCCAAACACTAATATTCCTTTAAGAGGGCAACAGATTCCGCCTTATTTTAAAACTTCCTGAGTAAACCAAGTGAAAGTGGTAATGTCCTCACTGTCTTCTGCCCTTCTCTAACAAAATGAAACCAAGTAGAAAAGTTGACTTAAGCAATTACAGTTTTGTCAACATTTAGTTTTGTTCTGGATCGGAATAAAAAGGCAGACTATCAAAACCTGTCTTGGGGTAAGGAGTTCGAGAAATACTGAAACTTTTTTAGACTGACATCTTTGATTGAAGAAAAACATTTAGACTTTTCTCAAATTGAAATTCAATTTCCAAGCAGCCAGACCTGAGCTGTCGTGGCGCCTCAGGCAAATGCTGTGGATGGGGGGCACCGTGGGATTTGTAGCCTGGCAGGGGAGCCCAGCCCTGTGAAGGATGGGGATGTAAGACAGCTAAACTATTGCTCTCACAAGAAATGGCTTTCAGCACTATTATTTGGATTGTGGGAAGATTCCACTTTCATCAGAAGTCCTTCAATTATCTTTTTTCAAACAACAGATAATTATCCCCATTTAAAGGAGAAAATGATCTGTGGGGTTCATTAGAGAAATGGGGACATTTGACCTAAAACACCTTATTGAAAGGTGGAATTAAGTCTTCTGTGCATAACTTTGAAGGGGAAGGGAAAAAAAAAAAAACACAAAAGAAGTCAAAACAAAAATTCTCCTCTCCCCCTCAACACACACAAATGGTTTATTTGATGTGATGTTTGCAGCTTCAGTGAGTTTGACCAGTGTTCTTCATTAAGAATCCACTAGTCTACTGGATTTTGAGACATTTATGGGAGGAATCACAACTTATTTTCTGTTGCATAATTTAATGTTATTACTAATTAAATGCAATAATAGTAATGAATGTAGTCCTCAGGCTTGAGCAAGCTCAGTGACTTGAGCAATTCAGGTTGTTTTTTTTTAGTAAGACTTACTCAAAAACAAAAACAGTAACAACAAACAACAAACTAAAACAAAACAAACAAAAAAAACATAAAAAAAAAGAAATTATGAATATTTTTTACAAAGTAAGAGGCTTCAGAGCTGTAGATGTACATCATGCACAATTACATGTGTTGCATGTCTTAATGCATTATTTCAGGAGCGTGGAAGGAGTTGTATGTCATGGCTGTGAGCTTCCTGATTCTAGCAAAAGAGCAGTAGTTACAAGTGGATTACAGCAGCTCTCTAGTTAAACACGTGTCTTCTTTGTAGAGAAACTTTCCCTATGCCTCCTTTAATTCCTTCCCTCTTTCATTGCTATTTCCAATAAGTGGAAGTGATGAAAAAACCTGACTTTGAGCTATGAGTTGTCCTCTTCTACCTTCTCACTGTTGGGTCAGCCAGAGTTGCAACTCCACACAGCCAGGTGTGTGGTGGGGGTGATGCTAGTGGTGATAGGAGATTTTATGAGAAGGAAGAAAGATGTTTAAATATTTAATTTGGTGAACTCTACCTCAACCCTCTAGTACCTCAGAGAAGGAGAGGGGAAAAAAAAGGATTGTATTAAGGGAATGGGAAGGGTAATGGCAAAGAATTTGGTGGAATGGAAAACATTTTTAGAAATACAGATGTGTGGAAACACAGATTTGTGGAAGAAACTGAGGAGTGTATTGGGTGTTTCAAGAGAGACAGATGCAGGAGATCAGCTTGCTCTTCATCCTCTTCTCCCACTGTTCTGCTGAGGTCCCATCATCAGTGAGGAATGGAGAAAGATGGGCCTGCTGTGGGGAGGGCAGAGCAGAGATGCTTAGTCCTGGATGGGAATCAGGCAGAGGAAATGCTTGGTCAGCTTAGCTTTGAATAAGGAAGAGAGAAGCCAAGAGGCAGAGAGAGGAGGAGAGGCAACTTCGGATCTTTGTTAATTTAAAAGTGCAGTAGCACAGCAGACCCTGTACTTGATGCCACCAATATGAATTTCAGACCTTTTCTTCTCAGAGAGCATCAGGGAAGGAAACAAGAAAGGCAGAGGTGACCTTCAGCCTTTCCCTCCCTAAAGAGCAGAGGGAAAGGGCTGTCAGATGCAAAGAGGTCAGAGGAGCTCTGGCTCTTACCACTCACCACCAGGAGAAAGGCTCATCCCTGCTTGCGTTTTGAACAAAAAGAGATCTATCTTGAGGGAAAGAAAACCTACTACATATCTTGCTGTAATGGATTTTAAATGCTTTATTTACCAACATTTGCATTAGTTTTCTGTTGGTATCAAGACATCACCAGCTAAAGATTAAGGAATCTTTCAACTGACTGTGTATGGGTCAAGAAATAATTCTCCTGCTCTGTCTGTTTTGCTTTGCATAATTGACCTTGTGAATTATGGGGGTGAAATGGGGAGAATAACATCTTCCAAGGCAGCAAGCACTACCTGGCAGAAGCAAGGTAGTGAAGTCCAGTGCAGCAAATTCTGTTGTCTCTTTTAATATCCACAGTATTTTACCTGGAGAGACATAGACCAAAACCCAAAATGTGCAATGCTAAAGTAGAAAAGTTTATTGTTGTTTGCCATGGTTTATTTCATCCTTGGCTAGAAGGAAATCTGGTCAGTGCTGTAAATCCAAATTCCTTTTCTTCAAAACACTTGCTGACAAGTTGGACAGGAAATAAACTTGGTGGATAAGTTTTTATTTCTAGCCACCATGTTGAAGTGCTGTGAAACATATCCAGCTGCCTAGCTCCTTGTCCACCTGCTCCCCACCCATGTTTTCTAAAGGTAGTTCAACTAGGTTCAGTTTATTACAGAATAGTTGGGGTTGGAAATGATCTCTGGAGTTCATCTAGGTCAGCACCAGGAGGGGTTGGAGGTATTTTTGATTTATTAGATAAACTGCCAGAACAAAGAGAAGCCAGCTAGACTCTGCTGCTTTTATTTGTGGTTAGTAAAGAGCAGGTTTCCTTGTCATACATCCCACACTTCATTTAAAAAAGGAAAGTGCTGTCTTTACCAAAAAGTTAAACGTGGAATAGTAAAAGTCAGTGGCAGACAGCAGTGGAGTGATTGCTTCAGATACTGAAGTATATGATTTTTCAAGCAAAGGGTAGAGGGCTCAGACAGAAAGTTTAGGTGTGGTGTGCAGGAGCTCTTATCTGAATGCACAGTCTTCATTTTGGCTTTGGCTGAGATACAAGAAGGTGCCCATCTTAGCAGTTAGTAAAATCAGCTCCCAGAGGTGATGACCACAGCTTCCCAAAGCCTTTCCTACTTTTAGGAATGTAGCTAGGTCCTTCACTGGAGGCAGCTCTTACCACACACTTCTGTACTTGTATGATCTTTCCCAAACTCACCTGTGAGGTTCAAGGAAAGCCTGGACTCCCTTTGTCTTCCTTGACAGTCTGATGGTGTCCTCTAGACTTCCTCACACTAAGCTTTTGTCTTTGACACCCTTGGGATGCTGAAAAGACCCTGAAACCAGTTCTATGCTTCACCATCAGTGTTGTTTCCACTGAGCATATGAATTCCCTAACTATGGTACAATCAACAAGAAAAAATGGCACAACTCTTGGCATTTTACAAGAAAAAGCTCCAATGCATTTCATGATTTCACAACTGTGCCAATGTACAAATATTCAAAGTTATGAATAAGATCCCCAAAAAATCCTAGCACTGATCAGCTTAAAAAGATTTTTTTTTCTTAGTGGTTATATTTGGCTTCTTATAATTTCTCTTGTAGTTTTCAAGTCTTCAGGGCTCAGGACTTGGTTCATATTTCCAAGCTTTTGTTGTTCACAGCAATTCATGTCTGGAAAGGTATTTATTTTTTAACTGAAAACCTGTGATTTGTGTACATAACTGCAGAACTCTGAGAGGAGTCATGGATCAACACAAAATATTCTGACACTCAAAGCAATTGCTGGTGTTGGCAATATAGGCTCATTACCACTGTTCTAGTGGCTTCTTTGAAACTAGTAAGTATGGTTTTAAGCATGTTAGAAATTCAAGCAGAAAAAAAAAAGATCTTGATAAAAGAAGCCAGTAGCAAATAGCTGGTCTGCTATGACAAAGATGATTCTTAAACTGTGTAAGGATTTGTGGGAAATTATTTTTCATGAAGTGTGTGCTAGTGATGTCTTTGATGCTTGCATCCCTGAGGAGGATATGTACATCTTTTAAAGTGTTCCTGGAAATATTCCCTGTGAATTCATGCAAGAATTCACAAAGTTTAGCATCAATTTTCTTTAGCTCTAAGCAACCTCTCAGATGTATTTCTCTTGCATTCTAAATACAAAAGGCAGTGGCCACTCAGTGAACCTGGAAGGTGGGGGTCTTGGATATATATTTTTTTCCCCCTTTATTGCAAAAGACAAGGGTTTCCTCATGTAAAAGGGACAAAAAATGATGAGGAAGATAAGACAAAACCTGTGCAATGTGCAGCAAAGATTCTTCTGAGAGGACACAGTGGCTTAAGAAAGACCCTTTGAATGATCAATTCCCTTATGTTGTTCATTGATTTTCCCCTGGTTTTCCCTTATCTTTCCTTTCCTGTTGATATCTCTTTAATTGACTCCTGATTACAGATTACACCAGTTACAAACTGTTATTTGTCAAACAATGGAACCAGGCTTCTCTCTGTGGCTCAGAAAAACGAATGAAGCTTTTGATAGTTTTAAGAGGTTCAAACTGAACAAACTGTAGAGAACACAAGATGATCTGGTGGTAATTGGCAAAGAAGGAATCTGTATAGAGTCTTCCTCAAGCAACTACCTTGTTTACACTCCCAGGCCTTTATACTGCTAGGAAATCCTGTATCTTGCAAGAATTACAATGCAGTAGAATCTGCAACTGAGTTCAAAATGTGCTTCTTGGACTCATTATCAACTTCAGCTCTGTTTGCAATGCTTAGCATATAAATTATTTAAATTAAACAAACTACATAAATTATTCAAGTTTCTTTCCTCCCCCCTTATCTTTTAACAGACACTGTAGAAGTTCAGTGCTAGTGGTGTCACACTTCACTGCCAATCAGATAGGAGTGTTAAAGGCATCTCACAATGCTGGCTGGACCTAAATGACCATGAGACTTTTAGGAGGCAGCTACCAAAAGCTGAATGACAGTGACCCTGGCACAACCCACCACCAGTGGTGAGCAGCATTCTGCTCAGCAGTGTAAACAAGGAGGGAGTTACAAAGGGAATCACAGGAGGGATAGTTGCTCTGCAATAGGTGCAATCCAACCCTGTTAAATTCTTTCTGCTTTGACTTTGAGTGTCTCCAGGGCTTGTTGCTCTTGCTGTGGGGAACCTGAGGTTGTCAACAGCCATGCTGTGAGCAAACCTAGTGCAATGTTAAGGGCCTTTCCCCTGAGGAGACCTTACCTTGACCTGGCTCCCTTATTCCCTGGTGAAGTATTTACAAGCATCAAAGGAATGTGGTCTTGATGTCTTCAGCTGCCTCCTTTCCTGTCTTCTGCTGTACCACCTTCATGGCCAAAGTCCACAGTGGCTAGAATGAAGCTCCTACTTGAAGGCATGTGCAATCTCATGGTTCTTTAGGGCCTCAGCCAGGTGTCTGTTTAGGTGTTTCATGTAGGCAGGCATGGCTCCTGGCTCCAGGAGGACAACAAATACAGAGACTTTTTTAGAGGGAGGGCAGTCAAGGGCTGGTTTGTAGACAGTCATCAGAGAAAGGCAGCAATAAAGTGTAATTACAATAGGAAACATGAACAGAGCCCGTAGATTCAGTGGACTGTCTGAATCACTTATTATACACAGGTCTTTTCTTTCCTGTTTTGTTCTTGCTATTTTCTTAATTTCATATTTCAAATATGATTTAAGAAAGCAGCCTCCACCATATCCCCTGATTTTGCTGTGATTGATTTGTAAATCTGCAAGGACATGGTTGAGTTAGATTTCTGAGTATGTCCAGACATTGTGATACATCACAGCTGTGGGGTTTGTGGGGGCCATATTTCAGCTGTAGGGAAACAAACAAATTCTTTTGTTCATCACAGTCCCCATGGACCATCCATGTCATGGTTCAATACAGGTGTAAATAATAGAAGACAAAATACAAGATATTGATGACTGACTGTTTAGTCTTGAGTTAGTGTAGCTATCAAGGATTGATATCAATACAGGCTGGAGGAGAGTAAGACAGATAAACTTATAATAAACATATAAATCATTTGAAGGATGTAAGGATGGGCATGGCATGATCCTTGTTGAAGTGAAAGAGCAGCACAGATCATACAGCAGGAGGACATGATGCAAAGAGCTATCTGCTGAGATGTGTGGTAAAGTAGAAGAGCATCATCCCCTCTTTGCACGGCTTTGAGCATCCCTACAGACCAGGCAGCAGAGCCACAGAGGGGTATGGTCTTTTTGGCACTTCAGAGAATTTGAACCTGCTAGAAAGGCAGGCTCAAGGCTCAAATGATATAAGTGTGATGGAGAGCATAGTGCCACCCTTGCGACTTGACAACAAGTCTCATGATACTCAGGGCTTTCCAGTTACCCACAGGTCTTATAAGTATTTGTGCATACAAAAGCCTGTTTTTCTTTGATTTAAAAAGAGAAAAAGATTACATCCTGTTCACAAGTTCTGGAGCACCTGAACTCTTACAGCAGAGAAGACCAGAAAAAAAAAACCACCAAAATTACCCAGAGAAATAATTGAAAAACAAAGCAGAACAAGAACCATTTTAATCCCTCCTCATGATTCAGGGCAAGCAAGGAGAACATACTCTTCTATCTCATTTTTCAGCATTTTGGGGTTGCTGAAATACAAGCAGGTGAGAGATATGTCATATTCATTAAAGATGGATGTGGCGTGCTTCTTTCTTTTTTGGCCACCAAGAGATGACATTCTGTGCATGGTGATAACTAAGAGGATAAGATGGTGTTTCTATTGGTTTCATGCTTGCCTGTATTGGAGTAGATAGACATAATCACCCTGGAGATACTGTATTTACTTCTCTTTACTTATTTACTCTGTTTCTTTTATTTCACTTTAGGGGACTAGGCTGGAATTGACATTTCTTTCTCTTCAGCAGCAGCCTCCTCTCTCAATGCAGAGTCTCTGGGCACTGAGTTAAGCCAGACAGTGGAATGGACCTGCTGTAAATAGTGTTGATAAATTGGGTAGATAACACAGCATGGCCTGGTTTACCCCAGTGCACAGAGTAATAAAAAGGAGCTTCCGCCTCGGAAAGGTCACGGTATTGACAAGGGGAACAACTGTGGGAATGGCAGTTGTGAGATGCCTGTCACTAAAGTCACTTTTCCAGAGGAGATGCTGAAGGCCTTTTCCTCACTCCTCTCACCCCTCACAGCATTTGATTTAGTGGTGCTGGGAAGTCTGTGAAGATGAGGATCCCTGGTGCCAAAGAGAACTGAGCTGCAACGATCAGTTTGATCTCAGTTGGACCTCAGGATCCAGCCAATCCCAAAATAGTCAATTGTGCAGGGACTTTTCCAACTTGACCAAAATGGGGTAGACCTCCCAGGGCTGGCCTATGTGTCTTTAGATGGTTTTTCACCACAGCCTGTGGAGCCACAAGGTCTTAGTGAGAAGGATGGTGCCATGAATCAGTCACAAGACTGCCAAGCAGTTCAATGGTTTCATGTGGTAATTTTAAAAAAAGTCCCTTTTTAATCCTGTGCTTTCATTTCTCACTTCATACACTGGAGAGAACAATAATAGCCAATGGAGGACCCACCTAATAGACATCATTGAAACATAATTTTGGAAAAACTGGATCACTTGTGAATCACAGACACTGAGCAGAATTTGCATCAAGTGTGCCTTGCATGATGGAGATCAGCCAAAGAAATAGATCAATTAGATAATTAGGAGTCTCAGACTACTGTGGGGAAACCAGCACCCAGAAATCTAGTCCTCAACAACCCTGCTTTCCCCTTTGAGCAGTCATGTTGTGTGTTCAAAGACACCAAAGCAGAGATGATGGAACAGAGAGTGCAGTGGGGTTGACATGCACCACAAATAACAGCAAATTGAATAATCTCTAAGGTCTTGCCTAGACTTGCGGTCCTTTTCATGTCACAGCACTTTTAAACAGCTTTCCAATTAACATACCCAATATCAGGACTGGAAATTCAAGTCTAACAAGGTCTCATTAAAAAGCAAGGCATACAGCCCACCAGCTGAATTCCATGGACCATACCAATTGGTACTGGGATGTGACATGATTATGTAATAGCAGCCATTCTGTGTCACATCAAAGGTCCTTGTAGTCCAACAACCTTCCCCAACACTGGCCAGCAAAGCAGGCTTAAAAATACAAAATTGAGACCAAAGTGCTTGTTGCAATTATTTTTGTCCCAGTTAATCTTTCAGCACTCCACAGCTTATGGGATTCCTAAATCAAACTTGTACATAAAGCACTTTGTACATCAATGTGAAAGTATACACTAAGTGACAGTATTGCTGCATGGTGGGGAAAAATATTTGTTCTCCCCAAGGAAGCTAAACATGTATGACAAAGTATTGATTCTATCATTTTATTTCAAGAGTGATGCCCATGGTGTATTAGGAAAGGGAGTGTGTCCACAGCAGAGCGAGTTCTTTAGCTCTTTAATGTGTTTTTCTGCCCTAATAGTATTATAACAGATGTGGTTTTCTGAATGGGAGGAGCAATGGTTTTGGCCACTTTCTCTGTCTTTTGACTATTTACTTACTACAAAATTGGCCTAATAGTAGTTTCCAACAGCACTCATGGCCTACTCCCAGCTAGGAAACCCTTGTGAGTTTTTTATAAATGAGAATGCAGTTTTGGGGACATTCCTGTTTTGCATTAAGAATTGGCCCACGCCAAGGACTAGAGTTTGATGTCTCATCAATTTGTATCACTTACCACCATTTCAAATTCAAAGTGACATGGATTTGGAAACCTTGCTAGATGCGGAACCGTGGCGAAAGGGCTGAGCTTGGCCAGGGTGGGAAATTGTAATGCCTTGAGAAGGTGACAGTAAACTGTCTCAGGGGAAGCTTAAGTGAGACCCAGACTGTGTCCTACATAAAGGCTGTCTAATGATTTAATACCCCTGTTCCTGGACAGTGGTGTCATGAAGCCCAGAACGGCAATCCTTGATTTGGCCACGCAGCACAGTCTTCCAGGGAGCCAAGATCAGCTCATTAGACTGCAAGATCTGCACTCCTTGCAAGAAGCTGGTCCCCATCCAGTTTTGACAGTCTCAGCCAACCTGTGCCATCTGTCTGGGGCAGCTCCCCAAACACACAGAAAAGCCTTTCTCAGAGCCCCAGCCACATGGTGGGAATATTTCAGAGTGCTGGAAACAGTGGTCACTGTCAAGTGCAGTAGCTTTTGGCCCCAGCGGCCACTTTGTCACAGATGTTGCTGAGGTCTTTTGTAATTTCCAGGCACTTTTGGAAGGCAAAAAATAATTCAGTAATCACAAACTTAGAAAAGAAGTGGAAAACAAAAACTGGTAAGCACCCACCTAATGGTTGATATTCTCCCCCTCCCCTACCTCTGACTGCAAACCTCCCCACTTTACCAACAGAATGACCTGGACCTGGGTTCCTGTGAAGTGAAGTTAGTTTGGATTAGTCTTGCAGGAGGCTCTGGGCTCTCACTGGTGATGGGAAGTGAGATAATAGGGCCCTCAGCAGCTCACCCTCACCTTAGCCTCGTCCACTGGATACATATGGGCTAATGCATTCTCTTCCTATTGCTTAGCAAGTTGGGTTTATAAACATGATTTTCATAATTGAGTTTTAACATACATAGAAACCACCCAGCAGCGATGAGAGGTTTGCACCAGAAGAGCCTTAAGACAGAGAACAGCTTCTCTGAAGTGTTAAGAATCCCAGCATATTTATCTTAATAAGTTTTATTACAGCCTGCCAGTTTAAACCTAATGACTAATTTATCGTATAAAATACCAGCAATATACTTTTTGGTTTTGCTAATTAATTATCTCAAACAAAGGTGATATTTATAAAACTGTCCAGAAATGGTATGTGCATTAAAATTGCCGTGCAGCAGGAGATGAAATTATTACTAATATGGGATCAAATTATTACTGTATTGACTTAGTTATTTTATTACCTCATAATGGATTTCTTCATTATTTTCCCTGGGATTGTAGCATTCATGATTGCATTAAAGTCTGTTAATCTATGCAAATATCATTAGGAGCCACTAATAACCATGGCAACTTTCTTCAATTTCAAGGAATGTGGTAAGTACTCCCAACGCATTGTTACGTTCTGTTAGTGTGATGGGATTAACTCAGCACCCAAGTCCTTGGGATGGTGGGTGGGCAGCATATCCCTGTGAGCCTTTCATGCTTTTCAGATAGATAAAGTGGAAGGTAGAAATTTGTTCTTCTGCTTAAGAGGTGGCACAATTTTCAGCTCCACCACTGTAGCCCTGCCTGATGTCAACCAAGCCACCTGTTAGTTTGGAAAAAGCCATGTCATACATTTCCTCTGTATTTCCAGTCCTGCTGGCCATCCTCAAAAACAATAGCCCACCCCATGGCTCCATGTTTTAAAACTGCAGTTGGGAATCAGATATTTTCTAAAGGTCAGGTCATGGAGTTGAGGCTTTTCTACATGCAGGACAAGGCAGAAGCAAGTAGAATTTTCAACACTGGCATAGCTTTCGAGTGTCTCATGTGTGATCTAATGCCTTCACACTGATGTTCCAGAGGTGCTCAATGAACCATTTTTGAGAGGACTGAGATTGCTGCAGAGCTGTGACTGTGTTTGTCAGTGTTTGTATCGACCACTTAAAAAAAATGCGGACAAATATTAAGCCTTGAATGTTTCCCTTTTCAACACCTCTGAAAACTGAAAGATGCATGCATGAGTAGAATGATAGGTAAGGGAAAATACACAGCTGCTGAGTGGTATAACTATTTATCTCCCTCACCTATTAGTCTAATTTCACATCTCCCATACTTAGATAATGAGGTTACAGACACCTTTGTAGTAACACGCACAAAATTAAATAGAGGAAAATCAGGTTAAATTGGCTCACAGAGTGACAAGGATGGAATTTCATCTTCTTACCCATATCTGTGTGTCTGACTATCTGTCTCTCTAAATAATCTACATCCATAGCTTATGTGCAAGCAAGACAATCCCAACAGCAACTTTCCAGCAATGATTTCCAACTGGTCAGTGCTACACAATTCCTGTAATATTAGGGCTTACATCAGGCTCTCCTGTCATTTCTGAATGGCACCTGAAGTCTCCTCTTTGAATTGACCTTAGACTGAAATCAGTTTAGGTCCAATTATAAGAGTTACTGAACTCTGGGTGCCCTTGTTTTGCTCCATCAACATGTGCACCACAACTGAGAGGAAGACAGGCTTTGAAAATGTTAAAGGCTTCAGTTTTTGACACAAAAGCTGCATTCTGAACTATAAACAAGCAAAATGGACTTGAGATGTTGGTGAGTAATCCCACAGCCCCGGGGATTCACAGGAATCCTGTCTTCTCCCTTAAACAGTAACAACAGCTTCCCTCCCAAAACTCTCATTAAAAAAAAAAAAAAAAAAAAAAAAAAAAGACAACCCAAAAACACTGCTGTGGTGTCAGAGCAAAGTGGTGTTGGATTAGGCATTTGCACCTCTGTAAATGAATTAACAAAATGTGATTGTTTTATGTTTGGCTGTCAATCTGTATTTGGCTCAAAGGGGATAATTTTTACTCAGAATGTGTTAAAAAGTAATTCTGTAGATGGTAGCAGTCTTGGACCCTGTGAAACTCTCAGCTTTTTTGCATGAGCTGACCTTGTTTTGTTAAATAAAAAGAGACCCAAAACAGCATTCAGGAAGGGAAAAAGCAGGGTGAATCCATGGAAAACAAACAAACAAAAAAAGGAACAAAAAAAAAAAACCAAAAACCCACAGAGAACAAAACATAAAAACCTCACAATGTTATAATGTTATGTTTCCTGTACTCTTTCTTTTTTTTTTTTTTTTTTTTTTTTTTTTTTTTTTTTTTTTTTCATAAAGAAGACCTACTCTTCATGATGAGACATAAAATAAAAGGAAAAGCAAGCCCAGAGAAATGCAGGCATTAAATTGGATGGATGGGTTGAAGCTGTTATGCATTAATTGCATTTCAGGATCAGCTGGGCCCTCTCTCAGCTCGGCAGCAGAGCCCCAGTCTGCTGGGGGGCTGAACAAAGGACAGTAACAAAGCAGCATTAAGGGTCCTATCGAGGGTCTCTCTGGCTGGTTTCCTTTCACAGCCTGTTGCAGAATACAAGCTCATTTATTCTTTGAGTTTGGACAGATTCTGCCGAGAAAGACTCTTGCAAAACCACTGAATGAACCTCACAGCTTGAACTGCTGGAGAGTTTTGGGACTGGAAACACAGGGAGCTTGTGCAATTCAACAGACAAGGGTCCTAACTCAGCAAAAGTCTCAGGTCAGCCCTGCTAGGGGGGTACAAGAGATTTAGGTGTGAGGAGACAGATATGGAAGGAGGATAAATATCTGCCTATTGCTACCCAAAACATGAATTTAGAAGGAGATGGGTCCCACCAGAGTAGTTTGGCCCTTCTGTGCTCTGCATTCCTTTTAGGCAAGGCAGAGAGTGCAGTGGTTTAATTTAACTTAAAATGGAGGATGTAAAAGCATTTGCTTTGGACAGATGTGAAGGTGGGGAGCAAGGTTTTCTTCTTACTACTTAAATCAGGGGAGTTTTGGAGAATCTGGCATTGGTTCTGAATGGCTGATAGCTGCTAATGAAAGGTTTGCTCTCAGTCTCACTGTGTGGTTTTAATGTAATTTGGACTTTAAAAAAGTCTGTATTCCAGGGGTGATCCCAATTTTGTCATCTTGAGCCCATCTCAAATAGCAGTGAGGGGACATAATTATGTGGTATAAATCAGGATGGTTGCACTGATTTACACCATCTGAGGACCTGGCTTAGCTCTGTTATGGCAGTGAGCTGCACTGCCTAACCTCCCTGAATTCCCTGCATGGATTCTACACATCACTTAACTTCAGGCAAGACTTTCTCACATTGTCTGAATGCTAATTGCGCTTCTGTGCTGCAGCTTATATTAAAATTAATATATAATTCAAAAAAAATAGAGATAATTGAACTGACCCAAAATATAACCCCTTTCCTTATTTCTTAAGCACTTGAGTTTTAGCACAAATCTCTTTTACTGCAGGGGCTTATGTTGTGCCGTCAGTAAATGCAAAGAGCAATTAAACATTTAACATGATCACAAGGAAAAGAAGAAAGCTGCTGTTTAAATGCATCAAGGAAAAAAAAAAGCGGAGGAAAACAGCCTCTTGGGTCTAATATAAGACAGAAAAAAAATTCACTACGGTCAGTTCAATTCAAGAGCTTTGTTTATTGGGGATCTAGTATATTATTTTTAAAAGTAAAATTCCTACTTCGCTGGGCTCCTTAGAAGGAGTTTCAAACAATCCAGTGCCACAGATGCCAGGTTGAAGCAAATGCTTTCTGGAGGGCAAGCAATATGATTTTCACCTTCTCTTTGTTTTCCTTAGTTGGGAGGGTTACCTGGATCTTGGGGAATATCTGCTTCTAGAAAGAACTGCACTGCATTTCCTCAAAAGAAGAAAAGAAGTAACTTCAAAACTCTGCATCCCTACTGACATTCCTCATTTTTCTGTTTCACACATTTTCCTGTTCTGCTAAAAGCACGTAATCTAACCTATGAGTCATCTTGGTCAGTGCTGCTGCCTATACCCAAAGTATTAATAAGAGGAATTAGTCCTGTTTGTCAGTCTGTCTGTGAATGAGAGATGTGGGATTAAGTCGCTAGATGATATTTGTTTTCCGTAGCTTATAGAGAATGTTTATTCTGTTGCCATAAGGACATCGGGGTCATGCAGCCTGATATGCAGATTGAGCAGGCAACTGCAGTGTGCAGCCCCATTCATAGTGGAGTCAAGTCCCTATCAGAGAAAGCAGCCCTGATTTGACATTCTGGTTGTCTGAGGGGCCTGCCTGAAAAATGCCCTTGGAGTCTGTTTCCCCAGGACAAAAGGATGCACAGCAACATGCGCTCAAAGGCCTCTCTCCTGGTAAGGGGTGGATGGGGAGAGCAGATAAGTAATGGGACTCCAGGGCTGCTGTCAACCTGACAGCATCTTAACAAAGATACAGAGGAATTTTGGGGGGCCTAATTTAATAGGATTTGTCAGATCTTTTCATGGGACACTACCGTTTTCCATTGAGTGTTTTTCAGGACAGTCTTCTCGGTTCTGGCGGGTGGTTTAGGGAAGGGGGCCAGTGCCAGAAAGCCAGACAAACAGGTAATAAGGTCACTCATCAGTTCTGTGGGGTATCAGGGTATGAGCTGCTGAGATACTCTTTTTGGAAGAGTCCAGCACAGGGAGATTCTGAAATGAGGTGCTGGTCACCAGGAAGGCTGCCAGGTGCACAGAGCAGAATTTCCCCAGAATTTAAAACAATGGGAGAGCAATGATCTGAACCCATTTCCCTACATTTTAGGGGGGAATCTGAATGCCAGAAAACTGAACCTATTTCTTCCTGCTCTGAGATTTTTAAGAGTTTAGGATTTAGAGTGCTGCTTTTTTTTTTTTTTTCATGGAAACAGCTTTAAAAGTTTTTAGGTTGAATTCAGAAAAAGTGGGAAAACGACTCGAATATCAACTGCTTTCTGCCTGCAAAAGCATTTTCTTCTCAACTCTTGGATTAACACCTAGACTCAGGCATGCCTGTGACACAGAGAGGCTCTATATTTGCCAATCTCAATTTTTTGGGGGATTGCAATATCAGGCACAAAGCAACGTTTTCTCTAGTAGATTGTGCCACTAATACAATAAGGGTCTAATATATTAATGAATAAGGATCTATAATATGCTAATATTTCTGCATCACATTAATATTCTATTAGACTAATGTATTATTATGCTAATAAGTCTATTAAAAATGCAAAATACAATTATACATTTTGTATGGCTCCACTGTTGAAATCTGATTCCTGCTCTAGACACACTTGTGTGTGTATTTCTAGAAATTGTATTACCTGCTGTGCAAAGTTAGCTTGATCTACACCTGATGTCTTTCATCATGCACCCCAAGCAGCCGAGAGAGGATTTCATACCCCCAAACCCATTAACAGGTGAAACAGATTAAGTGCTTCAGCAGGTCTGCATTTCAGCTGTGGGAGAGACAGGCTGACAGCCATGCTTTACACATGCCTCACCCTCTCTTGGAATTTATCTTTCTTTTCACTGAGCAGCTGATTGAGAGGGGACCCTCCTCTGGTTGGGTGTGTTGTGGCAGGAGGGGGTAACACACCTAAATCCCGGCAAGGAATCCCCTAGTAAAGAGTGCTATGTGAGACCCGTTGAAAGAGATCCCTTTCTCTGTGGTGTTTTCTTTTGCCATGTTTAGGCAGCTCCCAGTTCACTGTGCTGTTTAAATAGTTTATTCTTTAATGCCTAATTTCCTCCTGACACTATCAAAGGAACCTAATCCACAGGCAGAGAAGGCTGTGACTTCCTCTCGACAGCTAATCCTGAACAACAGGGCACTGTATGTGTGTTTTTCCACCTGGTCCCAGCCCTGGCTATGCTTCTGCTCCTCTATCACTGTTGAAAGAGAATTTTCAGTGTGCCTCCCACTCTCCATGAATATATCCACACTCCTGCTCACTCCTGAATAATGGCATTTGGAGGAGAGGTCTCCTGCAGATCTTTCTACCACAGCTAAATGTTCACTTGATTGCTTTTAGATGGGCCAATTAAGAATGAAAAGGGAAAGTGAACAGCATGGTTTTGTTTTGTTTTAAAAATGTCATGTTTGCCAAGTTTATTAAGCAGGAGCTTAGAATGAATATTGAATTTTCAAAGACTGGCTCAGATAAATTTTGGAAAAGAAAGTGGAAGGACACGTCCTTCCCCTTATCCCTGTCACGATAACTCGCCGCCCTGTATCAATGTCTGCGTCTCATGGCACCAGCCATTTAATGGATGTTACAACAGACACCTTTAATGAAAGAACAGGGTTTCTGTTACCCGTCTGAAGTTCTATTCACTTCTTTATTGCCTTTGGAAAGAGGCAGAGAATTGAACAGAGAAGGTTTCTGACCAAGAGAAATCCTTTCTAACAGGGAGGAAAGAAACTATATGGGTAGAATTCATGGTCTGGGGAGGCTGAGGCTCTCTGTCACTGGAGGCTGGTTAAAAACGGGAGAAATGTATCTGTCATAAAAACACACTTGAATGTGTTTCTGCATTGTGGCAATTGAGCTAGGGGGCTTCTCCAGGTTCCTGCCAAACCTTTCCTCTGGCTCTGGCCCTTCTTTCATAGGCAGCAGACCCAAGGCTTTCTGAAGACCCTCACAGCTCTCAGGGTTTGTTTGTTTGGTACCCAAATAGCAACGAAGTTGGGATGGCACAGAATTGTCCTTAAGTGCTGAATAGGAGGAACAGTTTATAAGTACATCATAAAACTCAGAAGTGTGCTCAATTTCACAAGATTTAAGACTTCCATATACTTCTACATGCTTCACACAGCCCACCTGTATAGCCCTGCCTTTTCCATGAATAACTTTGTTGTGTGGTGGCTGATTCTGTCGCAGTAAGGATCCTGCTGCCATTAACAGTGACTGGATTTCTCTTTTAGAGCAAGAGAAAGAAATCCAAGTCTGTGGAAGTGAAAATCTAAACATTTCATGATTATTTTCTATGGGTATTCAGTATGATATATGTGTATATATATATATATATATATATATATATATATATATATATATATATATATATATATATGCATGAGTGATGATGAACATATGTGACTCCCTGACTTGAATTTAGGACACATGGTGAATGAGTAAGAGACTCAATTATACCATATTTGAAATAACTTTATTTTTACTGTATCATACGCCTCATCTGACTTCCAAATTTCACTATTTTCAGGGCAGCAGCCAAATGATTATATACTGAGTGAAGACACATAAAGCATGGAATTCCCAGCTCTGGTCTATAAAATAGGAAACTCATTTTTACACTGTCCATGTTTTCAACTTGCTGGTGGTATTCAAGAAGTCCCACAGCAAATTCCATTTCTGTTATTGTCATTATTACCATTATTATTTTAATCCATGACTCATGCACCACCATTTGCTGTGGATCCTCCAAGATGATGGTCAAGTGGTTTCAAACTGCTTCATCAACTTGAAGTTCAGTGGAGCTACACCGATTTACATGAGCTGAGACTTTAGCCCAAAGTTCCTATTGTAAGTGACAGAAAGCTTTTTGCTGTTCTATCTCTCCCTGGGAAAGATAATGCTTTTCACAGGAAAGCTGTTATTTGGTGTGTTCCCTTATGTAACAAACAGCACTGCTGGCAAAGGAGAGAGACCAAAAACATGAGGACTCTTAACACTCACGGAACGGCTCAAGGTGCTGAGGTGACCAAACCCTCCACAGCACAATGCTGTACTGTTGTCAAACAAGTCCACAGAAGCAGGATTTTTATCAAAATCTGTTCTTCAGTTTCTGCAGATATCTTCAATCTACATTTGTGTGGAACAAAGGTTTAAGTGTAGATTATTACTCCAGCCTGAGTTAATCTGCTTAGCAAAAATCTTCCTGTCCTCCCTCCCACCTATATTTCTGTGCCAATACATATCTAAAATATTTCTTTTGCTTCTCCTAACACAACCAGAGCAGAAGTCAACCATGTTGACTGTCTTCTTGTTTAGGTGGTATGTTGGCTATTTTATAGGGGTTTTTGACCTCTAATTGGTCCATCCACAAGAGGAGATAAAAGTACCCCTATGCACTTCACCTATAACCTTAGATCTGCTGGATAAGTTCAGGTATTTCAAGGTTGGTACTTATGAAACCATCTTCTTTAAGAAGTGTATGGGCTGAAAAGCAAGAAAAGCGTTGCAAAGGGAGGGTTATTTTGCACATCTCTGTGTCAAAGACCAACCCAGACATTCCTGTGCCAGCCCCTGGAATGAGAGTTTGCTGCAGGAATCCTGAATTGCAGATGCCTGGTAGCTCATTGTCTATCTGTGAGTGTGTTTTCTCCTCTTGGGTTTATTTCATACCAGAATAAATGAGGAAAGATTGGCCTGTAAAGCTTATACAGAATGCAATTCCCTTTCTATATAATGCTCCTCCTTTTGACAGAGAGGCTTCTTTTCCCCTCTAACAATTTCTGGTTTTCTTTCTCTTGATCTCACTTTTCTGCAGTCTGCATGCAGGCATGTGTAAAAAATCGGGGTGAGAGGATTTGGTCTCTAGGCAAAGAAAACACCAACAAAAGGAAGCATAACAAGCAAATCCCTCTATCTCCTACTCTGTCTCCACATGGACCCTTCAAGCCCAGGGTTTCATGCAGGAGTGGTTAGCCAGGACAAGGATGGAGGCAACAGCCCTGGTGGAGAAAAAGTATTTGTAATCTTTGAAAGGAAGTAAAGGTGGGGGAGGACCACACCATCAGTGTAATCCCAGTGCAATTTCATCTAGGCCTGTTGTTTCTTAATGAGTTTTTATTCATTTTTAATTTGACAGGTCTTCCTCCCCAAATGAGGGCTAAGAGAGCAAGGGAAAGGGGAAACACAACTGTAGGGTAGAGAGCGAGGTCTTTGACAATATTTCTCTTTATATTTGTTCCTTTCCCTCTTAACTGATAGCTAAAATGTCTTTCTGATAAATTTCTCAGTCCTTTTACTAATATATTTAGCAGAAGATTGTTTTTGGAAATATCAAAAGAAATAAAGAAATCAAGAAAGCAGATTGCAAAGATTTGATACAGTGTCCAAAATTTAGGAGAAAATTAAATCCATCCTTCCTTCCTTCCTTCCTTCCTTCCTTCCTTCCTTCCATCCATCCATCCATCAAGCCATAATAGTATTTAAAGGGAAAACTTGTTACTGTAGTTTTTACAGTAAGGAACAGGAATGTCAGGAGTAGGATGAGTTTGGGGGATATCCAGTCTTGCTGGCATGGCTTAAATGTGATCTGATCTTTTTGATAAAGAAAGGGGCTAATTTCCACCAAAGCATTCATCACAGATTGGAGTTTGAAACAAAGTGAGAAACAGGTTTGGTTGTTTTGGTTGATGGGGTTTCACATCTCACTTCCTCTCCCTCTTTCACTCTCTTTCACCCATACATACACAGGTAGACCTTGTAATATTTTGCACATCTCCTACAGCTGCATTACATCCCGCTGGCCATATCTTGACAGGCTGCATCAGTCAATAATGATGTAATATTAAAGGGTAATGACACAGCCATGTAGAGTAATGAGAGAAAGCAATTTCTCTCACTATTTACCCATTTACCAATCGATTGAATTTATCATGTCAAAAACACAGGGATAAGTCCATGAGAGGCTGACATATGTTCCTATTGTGTAGTGGTTCTGCTTAGCTGATTGACAAAAATGTCTAAGTAAACATATTAAGTTAAATTCTGCTCAGGGTGTTTAGACAAAGGAGAAAAAGGAAACAAGCCTGGACATGAACTTGGACTTGGAGAGTGAAAAAAATATTACTAAGAAATAAGGGGATGAAAGAAAGTAAAAGAATGCAGTTTGGGTCCATGCAGTGAGCATCAGTCGAGGCATGTGTGCTGTTTCAGCAGAGTAATTCATTAATACAGGTATGTCTATTACTATAGACTTTCTCAATACTGCAATTCCACCTTGAAGTCCTTCCTTTGAGAGTCTCTACAGGTTCAGAAAACATCTGTGGTTCTCACAAGCTGCCCCCAGAGAAGATTAGGATGGACAAACTTCATTTACAATCAGGCAGAAAGTGAAACACAGATAAATCCTTAGATTAAGCGGAACAGGACCTGCATTCCCTCCTGGTGGTGAAACAGGGGAAGGGTTTGGATCAGCCACTAGCAAAGCTTGATGACCAGATGTGTCCAGGAAAATTGCATTTGGAAAAAGCAGGAGGCAGATTTTATGCATAAGTTGGTAAGGAATTCCTCAGACTTCCAGGAAGCAGAGAGCCTTTCAGCAGCGCTGTCATTATTTTGGGTTCTTCCACCAAGCAATTTGAGGCTGATGTGACAGAACCCTTCTGCACCTTCATTGCTTTTGATTTCCATTTGGAGGTACTGATATTCCCTCCTGTGAAAAACAAACTGGATATATATTTCCAACACAGCTGCTCATATTTGCAAGGATATTTACGAAATAGATCCTGCAAAAGTTGTATGGCTCTTGGAGCAGCCCATTAGAAAGAAAGGTGTCAAACTCTGAATCTGGCTGATTACCACATGATGAAGTGTTTGGCTTTACTAAACCACAGACATCTTGCACAAGCTGTAGGGAAAAAGGCAAATACACCCCATATACCAAAAGAGTTCATATGTGAGGTGCTGCCCTAAAGTATTGTGCTCAAGTAACTGAGCAAGGCTGTGGGAGAATAATAGGGTGAAGAGAGGAGTTAAAATCACTGAGACTCCATCAAAGATGGGTATTCGCAGGTCCTGGGCCAGGGAGGTTTAGAACTGAGGGCATGGAGAAAGGAGAGGGATAAGGATGTTGCAAAGTATTTTTTCTTTTTATTTTCTTTCTCTGAGCTGTTTATAGATGTAATCCTACAACTACAGAGTCTAAATCCTACACAAGCCTGAGTGATTATTGCAGCTGGAGGCTCTGGGTGGTTTTGTAACCTCTCTGCTCCACTCCAGCTGCTGAAAACCAGGAGGGAAGAGGAGCAAAGGGGGGGAAGTGAGAGGAAGGAGGAGAGCTGGGCTCTAGCAAAAACCTTGATCCAAAAGCTCATCTATTTTCCCAGCACTTAATACCTCATGAATGCTGTCCAAAGAGGGGAAGGAGGCACTGGCTTCTGGGCTGCATCAAAAGCAGTGTGATCAGGAGGTACAGAGAGGTGATTCTCCCCCTCTGCTCTTGTGAAACTCCACCTGAAGTGCTGAACCCAGCATATAGGCATCAATAGGCAAGACCTGTTAGAACAGGTCCAGAGAAGGACCACAAAGATGATCACAGTGCTGGGGCACTTCTGATATGGAGACAAGCTGAGACAATTTGGGCTTTTCAACCAGGAGAGGAGAAGGATCCAGGGTGACCTTCTAGCACCTTCTGGTAACTGAAGGGTCTAAAAGAGAATTGGAGAGGGACTTTTTAAAAGGACATGTACTGAGAAGACAAGAGGGGGTGTCTTTAAACTAAAAGACAAGAGCTTTTGATTAGACATTAGAAAGAAATCCTTGACTGTGAGGATGGTGAGGCCCTGGTACAGGTTGCCCAGAGAAGCTGTGGCTGTCCCATCCCTGGAACTGTTCAAGGCCAGGCTGGATGGGGCTCTGAGCAACCTGGTTTAGTGGAAGGAATCCTCTGCCCTGGCAGGGGGTGTAACGAGATGATCTTTAGTTTTATTCCAACCCAAACCATTCTGTGGTTCTATGCTTCCTCCAAAACTTCTTTTCTCTCATGATGTCCTCCTGTACTGCGTGTGTAGGAAAATGAAGTGTGATGTGATCCAGCACCAAATGCTGGTACAATGGCCCGGGTTGCTGTCAGCAGGAGCTGGCTGCAGCGTTTATCTCCAGCTGTCCCAGCTCACAAGCATGCCCACCTGGTACACAGCAGCACATTTGCCTGCAGCATGGCAGAGACAGACCAGGCTGAGACCAGCTTGTGCTTTGCCATGCAGGGACACAGACCAGCCTGTCAGACATAGGAAACCACAGTCAGGGGTCAAATGATTCTTTCTGGCCTGATTGTTTCAAGCCTCAATCATATGTATGTTTAAAAACATTTTGTTTCCATTTTCCTTTCTTTTTTTCCTTCATTGAGAGCCGTTAATTACGGAGGAATATGGCGATCTTTGGGACTTGCTCACAAAGAGTCCCCAAACGCTTGACCAGACAAGGGCACCTCTGCTACTCTCTCTGTCTGCTTTGGGGAAGCTTCCAAAGGAAGGCAGGGGATATGTGAGCATAGGGAGGGTATTTTTTAGTCAGTGGAGTGTGATGATTTCTTCAAGTGATGCAAATGAAGAACGCAGAAGCAGTCTTCTGCCAGCACTGCCGCATGCAGAGCGTGGCTGTGCCCATGGAGCTGTGCCAGCTCGGAGAGGAGGGGACACGGCCACAATCCCTGCAGTCTCCTTAGCTAAATGGGCTGCTCTTGCCTTGGGACATATCTGTGCAGCACCTAACCAAGTGGGGCTCCTAACGGCGCGCATAATGGAAATAACTTACAATAATAAAGTAAATAGACAGTAAAGCTGTCTTCTGTAATGTTATTCTCCAGGTGAAATGAGATACCAGAAACAAACAAACAGCCTCCAAATGATATTAAAATGTCTTTCACTTTTAATAATTTAAGGGACATACTAGTGAGAAAGATAAGGAAACTTAAAAATACATTATTTTTCAGGCTGATGGTCTTTTCCTCAGACTCTCTCCTGTCTGATCCACTGAGGACTCATTGACATATACTACGCTGAAGCAGAACATTATAATAAGTAATTCAGACAAAAAGTTTTCTTTTATTTTATTTACTAAGTTTGCCTTCAGAAAAGCTGGTTTAGCTTTGGGAGTTTTTCTTCTAAAAAATAAATTTCCTTCCTCTCTCCCTCCTTCCATTCTTCATCCCTCTCTCCCATCCCTTCCTTTGCTCATCCCCCCCTTCCCTCCCACCTCTTCCATCCTTCCATGTCTTTCTCATTCTCTCTCTTTCTCTCATTCTTTTTCCTATTTCAAAAAGCCCTAGACTGTCTCCTTGAGTGTTAAGGACAAACTGGCAATAATTTATGTTATAGCGTGATATGAAAAAAATTACATTACACTATAAATTATAATATGAAGGGTGAAATGCCAGGAAGGATGCCAAATGCTGGTGGAAATCCCATTAGACAACAGAGTTCTATTGCCTACCACTCCCCACAGAAATCTTAGAAGGTTTGCATGAAACTGTTTGCTGTGAGAGGAGAGAGGCTGGAGGGGGGAGGAAGAAGAAATACAACACAAAAGATAAAATATGCAATCAGTCAACTGGAAGTAGGAATTTTTTACTAATGCCCAAAAAGAAAGGTGACTTTTTAAAATAGGAACTTCAAATCTGGCCACCTGGGATTTCACAGTGCTGCCTCAAGCTGGAGCAGAGGCTGTGGGGAGGAGCTGTAATGTGTGTTTGTGCAGCGCTGCTATCAGAGGGGCTCTTGGATTTCATCTATCCCGGACAATCCCTGTGGAAGTCCTTCCTTGGGTTCCTTGGGTTTTCAGGTATCCCTACTCATTGCTGCAGGCCCAGAAGCTGCTTGAGGATGTGCCAGGGGCTGCCAGAAACCACAAGCTCTGGTGGTTCTTCTCTGAGAACAGGACTAATCAGGAAAATGGCATCAAGGAGAGATGAAAATCTGGAGTGCATCTCTGAGCTGGTGCTAGACTGTTGTTCCTGGAGCCAGGCAGCTGCAGGGGATTAGGAGATGGTGATTTCATGCTTGTGGGTACGTATTTGTCTTAACACTCACCACTACCCAGCACCTGAGAAGATCCCAGGGACCTGTGGATCATTCTCATCTCCCCGTGTATTGCCAGCCACCCGATTATTATTTAATTCCTAAACATCTTTACACGCTGTCCATTCCCCTGAATCTCAACCTGTGTCCATCTCCTCCTTAGATATGATGGCACCAAAAATAGATATCAGAACAAATGAATATTTTTTTGCAAAAGGCTGTAGGATGTAAAAACAGAGGGCACAATTTACCCAGGGGTAGAGTGAAGGTTGCTGAAGCTGTTGTTTTGCTCCTATCTCATGTCTGGTTAAAATAACTGTTTGAAACTATCAGTCAAATTTTA
Organism: Vidua macroura; assembly: GCF_024509145.1. NCBI lineage: Eukaryota > Metazoa > Chordata > Aves > Passeriformes > Viduidae > Vidua > Vidua macroura. The sequence continues at coordinate 7,083,874 of NC_071611.1, forward strand.
TAACACTGCAGTGTTAGTGAAGAAACTGGAGTCCTCTCTAGATACCAGGTAAAGAAAGAGGATAAGTTTGTTGTAAAAAAGGGAATATTTTTATGATGGACCAAGAATGAGACAATGTCTATTTTTCTTTAAAGATAAAAGAAGTACAAGACAAAAAAGGGAGAGAAAAAAAAAAAAAAAAAGAACCAAAAACCATGGATTATTATTTTACTTTCAAAAAAAAAAAAAAAAAAAAAAGAAACTAAAACCATACCAAACACCCCAATCAATGGAGAGAAAAGCAGCTTTGAGTGCCTTATTGAACTGACCTACAGAAAAAGCTTCAGAGTTTCAAGCCCAAACAAGTCCCTGATAAGATGTGAAATGCAATGGAAAAATCATTTAGGGGAAACAACAGAGAAGCTGATTTTGCTCTAGTTTTACAGGTCGGTTCAATAAAGGTTCCTGAACTCCCTTTTCTATGTAATTCTAAAGAAGGGTCATTTAATTAATATATTTATCTGAAAGAAGAAAAAAAAAGAAGGGTAAGGGAGGGAGGAAAACAAACTTTAAACAAAGACTGTATTTCACATTGAGCATTGCAGGTTTGGGTTGAGTCTGTCTAGCACATGAGCTCTCTGGGTACCCACAACCCTTTCTTCCACACAGTTGCTCTCTTAGCTTCATCCTTTAATTTGGTGTATAAATTATCACAAAAAATATGGAATCCAGAGAGGAAAAACACATCCAAGCACATTTCTTACTCATGTTTTCCCTCTTTAGCTCTTTGTGATTCATTTACTGCACTTTCAACCAGCCCTCCCAGTTTCATGTGATGCTGAAAGACAGTTCAAGCATTTTATTATCTCCCTGCCAGCCTCCAGAAGAGTATTTAGCAGTGTGCAGGATAACCTCTGCAGTGGGACTTGTGAATGTAAAACTGTGGGGCTCAGTCCTCAGCGCTGCACCATCACTCACTCCCTGCTCCTGCCTTTGCTGTGCATCCTCCCGGGCATGGCACAGCTGTGCAGACCTCAGCACACCACAGACTCCTGAGATGGGAGCATCTCCACGGCCTCTGGTGGACACACCTCAGGCTGGAGCTGTCTCGACAGCCCTTGACAGCTCTATTTCTCATGCAGGCAGTGCTGCTGAGGGGGCAGTGCAGCAAAGAGGTTCATCCATCCCTATGTTTGAGAAGAAGAGTCTGTGCCCATCTCTCAGTGCTCAGCCTAAGGCACTGAACCAGCGAGTTTAATGGCAAAGACCTGGTGTCTGCTGAAGACCCTGCTTAACGCGGGCACTAAAGCCTTTTCACAACTCTGTAGGTCCAGCCCTGCTACCAAGAGACAAAAACTTCACACAGCCTTAAGCAACATGAGGGCGCACCCTGTGAACTGTGCCCTGTGAGCTGCCTAGACCGCTGGTTAGGAGCTGCAGTAATACCGTAACAGAAAGGGGTTTTGTGCAATAATAGGGCAAAAACACTTGCGATGGTGTGTGGTCCCTCTAGTGGTGCTCCCCATCTGAGAGCCATGCTGGGGAAGGCAGCAGTGCATCTGGAGCTGGGACTGGCATGTCTGTGTCCATGTCATACACGGAGTTATTGTTGCCATCTGTGTTTCCACAGCTTCTCCCTGTTACTTTCCTATCAATGAAAGATGGAGAGAATTTCCCCCTGCCCCCTTCCTAATGGCACTTTTGTTAAAAGCGTGTTCTTTCTGTGCAGAGGGAGGAGAAGGGTTAAAAGAAAAACTTTTCAAGGTGAGGCAGAGACCTAAGCCTTCATGCTCTCGAGAAATTGAACTGTGGAGAAGTGTGGGAAAAGGCTTTCTTCCCCCACCACACCACAATGCAGTCTGTCTCAAATTAAAAAAAAAACCAAAAAAACTGTAAGATTTTTTTTTCATGTTCTTCCAAATATCACTTCTGCTTGTCACAATATTTATAAAAACCCTCTTGCTATCTCAAGCTGCACAGCCTTTGGCTCAGGTTCCTGCTTATGCAAAACAGGGTCATAAACATGTCACTGTGTATTTGATAAATCCATCTTCCTCTTGTCATTGTCACCAAGAAGCTGAGATGACGGGAGATTACTCCGTCAAATCGCCGTAGAAACGCCTGCAGAGTTTATGAATTTTCATAGGATGTAAGTCCTCTTTAATGGGAAGTGGGGCCCAGTGAAAGCTTGCTGTTTTTAAGGAAAAGTACGTGCATCTGTGTGTCTTCATTGGTGTGTGGGAATGCACTGCATGGCCAAAACTTTACCCACCACACATTAGGAGCTGTGCCAATGCATCCCACTTGAGAACATCATCCGGAGTTTGTGCCCATTTCCTTCTATCTCCTTCTCTTGCTGTGACCCCAATTCACATTTATATTAAGGCTTCCCTAAGCCATACTGGATGTGTAAAAGAGATGTTAAATAAGTGCAAATGCCATTAGAGGGTATTTACTGATCTAACATACTTCCTGTGAGCATTTTCATTACCACATCTTGACATGCTTGTCTCTCCCCTCGCCTCCTCCTTTTTCTGTAATCTAGCGAAGAAATCAACCCATCTTCAGTGAGAATTGCCTCTATGTCAGAGTTCAAAGGCCGGCTGGGTTTCTCTTTCTGTAACAAAACTTAAAAGCAAAGACATTTCACAGTTTTCCAGACAGGAAAAATGTCCTTTTGTCACTCCTTACAAGGATAAAAAAATGGCTGACAGTATTGTGGTCAAATTTTAGCAAAATAGGAGAGAAGAGATAAATATGAATATTAACCTTCAGTTATGAAGCTCTGTTGAGCCAGGTGCTGAGCTCTGCTGAGGACATCCTAAGACCTGCTAACACCTTCAGCAGTTCAGTGATGTTTTGCAACTTTCCACTGGCATTCATGTTCCTGCAGTTAGACAGCTAATGCCCAACCTGGGAAGCTTACAGCTAGGTCTTCTATGTAGACCCTTCTTTCTGAGTTGAATTTTTATCTGTGACCTATGGTAATGTCTCCTATGATCCTGGGGCATCCTCTCTGCATTAAAGTTGTTTTGTCTTCATTTTCCAGCATATCCAAATAGCTCAACCTCCTGCTGGGATGTCGTGGCTTAAGCCCAGACAGCAAGTCATCCCCATATAGCTTCTCACTCACTCCCTGCCAGTGAGATGGAGGAGAGAATCAGAAGAGTAAAAGTGAGAAAACTCAAGAGTTAGGATAGTTTAATAAGCAAAGCAAGCTCTGCCCACAGAAATAAAGCAAAGCAAGGAATTAATCCAGCACTCCCATGGGCAGACAGGCGTTCCATCATCTCCCCAAGAGCAGGGCTCCCTCATGCATAATGTTGACTTGGGGAGACAACCGCCACCACTGCAAATGTGCCACCCTTCCTTCTTCCCCCAGCTTTATAAGAATTATCCCTGTGGTCATTTGTGATCAGCTGTCCTAACTGTGTCCTCTCCCAACTTCTTGTGCATCCCCAGCCCCCTCGCTGGTGGGGTGAAAAGTAGAAAGGGATTTGATGCTGTGCAGTGCTCACAGAACAATGACAAAAACATCCCTGTATTGTCATTGTCATCTCCAGCACAAAAAAAAAAAAAAAAAAACAAAAAAAAAAAAACAAAAAAAAAAAACCACAAAACACAGTTACTATGAGGAAAACTAACTTCATCCAAGCCAAAGCAAGCACATGGTGCAAGAGTACAAAAGGCTTTTCAGCCTGTACCATGGGCATAAAATGTGTTGTATCATGGTTGTTGCAGTGCAAACAAAAGCAGAACCCTCTCCAAATAGCTGCCCATGTATGAATCTGCAAAACGGGGAGGACCTCGCTGTTTCTCAGCATCCCAAGGCTTAAAGGGAGACAATAATTCACTTTTGATCCTCATGGCAGCAGTCACTGCAGTGTGTGCAGCCTCAGTGTGTTGGTGCGTCTACCCAAACGGGGTGAAGTAGCAGCTCTGGCTCAGACTTACCCAAAGTGACCACTATTTATAACCTGTCTGCCCCAGGTACAGCTCTGAGTGCGTGTAGTCCCTGCATTGTCCAGGGCTTCAGTGGCATTTTCATCCAAGTGACCACACAAGGGCAGGGCCACCTATGTGCTCTCTGTCAGGACCTTCAGTGGGCAGTTTCCCCATGTAGTGACACCAGGGGATGACATTACCTGTGCTGGGTCTGGATTACACCCCCTGGGCTTCTGTGACTGGTGCATTTTGCTCGCCATCACAGATTTCCTGCAAAACCAAGAATCTCGATGGGTAAACTCCAGTGAACACATTGGATGAAATCTCTTCCATGCTATATCAGGACAGTGCTGTGCATTTCAGCAACTATCAAAGTGCTTGATAGATCATGCATGCTGAACTGCATTACCAAGTCATTAGTAAATGGAGCAAAATTTAGAGGAAAAGAATGAAAATCTGGCAAAACATTACTACATACCACAATCCCATATATTTTCTAGAAGCATCTGACCACTTTATATTTTTCATTTGTTCAGAGGGCATACAGCATAAGGACATCTAATAAAAGCAGGAATATAGCCTTGGTCTGGTTATTTAAAAATTAATTTTCTGCTTTACAATGAAGGGTTTCTGTCTTATTGTTTTACAAGCAAACAGCAGCTTATTCTTCTGAAACTTAGCATTCTTACTTTTGGAGGATGAAAGAAATTTTCAGAGAATTAACAAGAGAAACCTGTTCATTAAATTATAAGCTAAAATTAATTAAAAATTGGATTCTCTAAGAAATGTATCATCTGTGCTCACACTCTTCATCCAAATGATGTCAATAAGAGAATAGCTCAGACTTCAAACTTTCTGTGTGGTTGCAGTTAATTGAATTCTTATGCTTGGGGTATTCTTGAAGAAATTAGGAAGTAATTAGGCTGTGCTATTAACCATTGTATATAATTGATCTGATGATATAGCCAACAAACAGGCCAAGGTCAACAGCTTATTCAGCTCGTGAGTTTGATGTGCTCTCAGAGGTGATGCTCCGTTCCTTCCTCTGTCATGGATTTGCTTGCTGGGGTTCTACTGGCTGTACTGGTACTTTTTGCAGGGATTAAATCTACCTTCTGCTGTACAAAACATGACAGGTTGGACAGCCGTGCTTGGGATGCTATATATAGCTTTGCACCTCACTAGGCAGCACTGCTTCATGTCCTCAACTCTGCCCAGAGCAGGGTATCCCACAGCAGGGTATCCCACAGCAAGGTGTCCCAAAGCCCCCTTGGGTAGCTCTGAACCAGTCTCCTGCAGCTGACTCCCAACGCATAAAGAAACTGTGTGAGTGGAAAGAGATGTCCCAGGCCTTTACCTGCCTCTAACACACCTTACCCAGCCATTAAAAGGGAATCCAAAAAGTAAATGCTAAATTCAGCAGTACAGTTTGGCTCCTTGCATGGCTGTAGCTCTGAGCAGCAGTTACAAACCCAGTTGAACAGGCCAGTGCTCTGACTCTTTGCATTGATTCAGCACACCGGTGGATTTGTTCTTAAAGAATGAAGTCAAAACTCCCTTTGGCTTTGCCAAGGTCTGGCTTTCACCCTGCAGAGCTACAAATCAATAGAAGCAATGGAAGGCAGAACTCACTGTAAATGCCTCTGAAGGGGGGGGTATGGAAAATGCAATTACCCAGAGAAGGAAATAACTAGACAAGCTTTTTTTTATTTGTCTTTTTCCTCCCCCCTCCCCTTTACTTCTCTTGGTGAAGAGTACTATTGCAGAAATAGTCAAGAAACATGCATTTTGAACATTTTATAATTCTTCTGAGCCAAATGCAGGAAATTTACTTACAGACAGAAATAAAAATATGCAGGTGTGTGAAAACATAGTATTTTTCAGTCCATTCAGAAATAACATTATTAGAAAAACTAAAATCTGTTGCAATGTGGAATTAGAAGAACATGGCTCAGTTACTTCATGGTGCCACTGATAAACAAGCATCAGTGTTAGCAGTGTTAGCAACATGTATAGCACAATACTTGTCTTCAGGGGCCTTAAAAATTAATTGCTATTAGGACTGTGATGGTATCCCTTTAAGAATATTAATGTAAGGTTTCATACAAGAATGTATATGTTCTTATATTCTGGTGCACATATTCTTAACCTTTAAAATAATTTCAGTAGGGATCTTGGCTCCCTGGGTGCTGTTCCACTTTGCCTTTTTATGCACATTGCAGTGAGCTGCTTTGGTCTTGCTGTTCCTTATCCAGAGGTACCCTTCTTTGGCCCATCTGGAGAAGGAAGGAGCACAGGAGATGGTTTTCTGTTCATGCATAGCTCCGTTCCTGTGTTTAAAATGCAGCTACCTCTGGGGTTAAACACGACAGCATTTTAACAACTTTCAGTCGTGAAGGATGGCTTCTGCAAGTCAAACTGATTGAGGGCTATCTGACAAGGGGAAGGGGGAAGCAAATACCATGAATTATAGATGGCAATCTGTCTATTTTACCATTATATACCCACAGTAGGAGCAGATTCATTCCTCTTGCACCTCCCATTGTGCAGTCATCCCCATTGTACATTCATTTCCATTGTTTCTCTTTCCATGTATTGTACATTCAGACCCTGTCTCAACTGTACATTCTAGCCCCGTGGCAGGAGATCCATCCATGGGCTCAGCTGTTTCACAAACAGATCTAATAGCTGTAGTGTGCTCAGATGAGCATGATGGGTAATAGCAGAGCAGATTGAACTATATTGTCCCAGGAGTTCATATATTTTTATACACTCATAGGGTACACATCATCTTGCTATGACAATGAGGCTAAGTCAAGCATCTCGGGATGCAATAAAGCAGATTACAATACCGTTCTTTCACTCATTTTCACTACACTTCCCCTCCCACTTTCTTTTAACAATGCCAGGCAACTTTACATGCAATTCCCAAATCATGGCTTGCTCTATGTTCTCCTCATTCCCCTCCAAAAGATATTTAGCTCTTATTCCTCCTGAAACAGTCTTCCATGGAGATAAAACTAAGAATTTAATAAATATCAAAGAAAGTTAAGGACATGAATTTCAGCAGAAAATCTCCCAGCAATTCAGGCTTAAAAATGGCAAGGTTAATAATTTTTTTCCCACCCCAAGCCATGTCACATTATTAAGTGAAATAAAGCTGACAAAGGAAGTGATATTCAAATAGCCAGTGTTCTCATTTACTGCATTATTATTACCATACACCTTTCTCGTGAAGACATGCTAGGCAATTAAGAGCCCAATTAGCCCCTCAGACACAGGCAAAGGACTCCCCAGCATCTCAGTGTGAGCTGTGGATGTTCTTTCAGAGGGTCAAGGTGTGACCCTGGATGGGTTTGAATCACAAACTTCGCCAAAAGCTGGAGAACACTTGTGTCCTCTTCCCAGTCCCTGCCCACGTACCCAAATGGCAGCTGCATTCATCACCTGCCATCTGAGGCTTTGTTCAGCTTTCCCACTTCCAGTTTGGGCCGGGTAACACTCGGTGCTCATGTGCATGAATTAGGCAAATTGGTCCATGCTTTTTCTTGCTGGCTCCCACTGTAGAACCCCTGATCCCAAACATTCTAAATCGAGAGTCAAGCTTTAGAGAAGCACAAAAGTTACTTAAATTCTTGAGGTGCTTTGTAACAGATACATAAGGCATTCTTTGACTTTACATCGTGTATGACCTTATATATTCATTTTTTTTTCATTCCCCCAAGAGCTGAAAGGTGGGGTGAGAGTGAGGTCCAGTGATTAAGGTGCTTTGAAACCTAATGCAAACAGTAAGTAAATAATGCTCTCTTTATTACAGGATTCCAGGTGCTAGTGTAAAAAAAAAAAATTGGCTGGAGGAGGTAACATTTATGATACAGTAAAATTTACTTACACTAGCAACACACTGTAAAATGCCAAAATCCAAGAAATCTGAAATCCTTTGTTCACACAGCCGCTTCAGGACTAGTACCAAAGGAGCCGAATAAACAAACTTTTGTCTATAACCATGTGGATATGGCTGATCCTGTCTTCTGAGAAGAAAAATGAGCTCTTTCTGGGTGCCTTCAAGCCCAACAGTTGTGACAGTCTGTGAACTCGATTCCTCTTTGTATTCAGATAGTTCTTCCCACCTTGAAATATCCCATGAGTGCAGCAAAGCATATATAAGGAAACACATCTTCCCAACACTGACATCCGTCCGTCCCGAGGTAGCCACAAGCATCTGTCTTAATGACCCGCAACACCACCAGACAACAAATACCAGAGAGAGCGTCTGAGATGATGGGCTGGTGTAAAATGAGCCAGAGCAGACTCTGTATAGATTTACACCACTGGAAAGTAGGAGCCAGGGACAGAAAATCATTACTACATGCTTTGGAAAGTAAATGTGTACCTTGGAAGGCCAAATACTGGATTGGAGCTGGAGATTAATTGTGGCATAGATGGGGCATTAGGAAATGTATCGTAAGGTACAATCGTCCTTAATGATATTGACTCCTCTCACAAGGGTGCTGTGAAGCTTTGTGAGGTTGTATCAGCAAGGGGTTCAGAGATGCTTCACAAGCAGGAGCTATGGGAGTGAAACCCAGAAAGGACACTGCCTTCATATTCAGGGCTGTAGTAACAAAGGAGGAAAAAGATAAATCTTAGTAGGATGGAGAAATAGGCTAGTTTGACAAGATGGCTGTGATTTCCTCTTTCTTTTCTACCTTCTCTTCACTCCACCACTCATTTTCTGCTTCTGAACCCAATGGGACAAACACAGAACTATGAATTCCCCTGTTATATTTTTCTTTTCCTCACTTTATTAAAAGGAGGTGTTTGTGTTCATGATAAAACATATATAAAATCTATAGCTAAAAATTAAACCATATCCAGATTCAGGAGAACTCAGGGTCAAAGCTGAGCCAGAGCTTAGCAAATTTACTTCTGAGAAATTTTGCCAAAATCTTATAAATCTGCCTCTAAAGTGACAAAAATTTCCCAAAATCAGGTTTTGTGAGACTTTTATGGGATACAGGGCAAGTGGATACAAACAGGCCAGTCCTCCTTTGCTTGTCCCCAATTCAGGCCACATTTGTAAGATTCACTGTAGACTCAGAGTGCTGCTTTTACCCCAGACACCAGTCAATAAAGTCAAATGCGTCAATAAAGTCAATAGAGTCAATAAAGAAGCCAAATATAAAGACCTGAGGTAGATAAATGTAAATACTTTTCAATATAATTTGCCTCTCCTTCCCCTCCTTTTAGTGAGCCCTATCCACATGTTATTATGGTTTGTTTCATTAGCAATAAGAGATACATTGGTGTTCGAGGGAGGAGGGGGAAAGAAACAAAACAAAACAGCAACAAAAAATCTTGGTTTATTTCGTGGCAAATTCAGTAAATGTTCAAGACCTGCAATCCCTAGTCCCTTGCACCTGACACAGTTATGCGAGACCTGGATCCCAGCCCCTGGTCAGATTTGCCTTCATGACACTCTGCACGCCAGTTTTATGACCCCAATTCTGCACCTCACCAGCCTCCCTGTAACCAGGCTGAGTCTGTCTTACTGACATCGAGGTATTTAGGCTCCTTGTATGTATTGGGCATGGATTTCCATTTGGTCTGATGTGCCCGAGATGGATGTGCTGGCTGCGCTGCTTCGATAATCTCCTCTGATTGTTAATGTTTCAGTTCCAACACAGAAGTACTGGTTATGCTGTTTTATTTTCTTTTTTTCTTTTCTTCTTTTTTTTTTTTTTTTTCTATTTAAGGCCATCTGACTTTGTTTCCTAGATGAGATGTGACAGGCAGGGATTGCATCATGGCTTTACAACCACTCGTTCTCTCACTCACTGTGCTGCTGGATGTTTAGTTGGGCTGGAGAGAGGCAGCACCGAATACACCCAAGCCCCACAGTTCCTCTAAAGAAAAAACTCAGCTTTTTCCAAATCCATTTCCAGGCAGCCAGTAAGAAGCCACACAGTGTATATTAACCAGGTTTTGGGAAGGAGGGAAGATACAGTAAAGGAACAGGAACAGCAAGATACAGGAGAGTCGCATAGGGCTGTTAGCAGGGAAGATACTGTTATCTTTAAACTTTCATGTCTCACTGTCCTGCTATCATTACTACATGATGCAATCTTAAAACATATATCTACTCTAGCAAATTACACCAGCCAAGGCCCATCTTCTGACCCACAGGACAAGAGACATAGTACAGCTTTTATCCAGTTATCTAAACTCTCTTCCACCCAGAACAGAGAGTGAAACAGGCATCCCTAGAAAGAATGCCTGGCTCATAACAATCTGTATGGCCCTAGCACAGTGTCTGGGTCTGTGTCTTCTTTTGGTTTAGCTGACAGGCAAAGTCCAGTACTAAGCCTTTGTGCTGATTTCAAAATTTGGGAAAGGAGAAAAAGCACATTCACACCTGCAAATTCCATTCTAACTCCTACCCTGGTATTTAGCTGTAAACTCAAGAAAACCCCAAACTTCATATGAGAAAAGTTCCAAGAGAATGAAATTGTCATGGAAGCAAAGGATTCGTGTTGTGCTTCAATTTTGATTAATAAAAGAAGAGAAGACTCTAATTCATATCCAGATAGAGATTTGAAGTCCCTACCTGTGAGTACTCTGGGCTTTATGTTGCTTCCTGTTCTAAAGAACTGAGAGCAGAATGGGACTGCAGCCCAGAAATATGCATATCTATGAAGATCAGAGATGTTTGATCCTAAAAAATATCTCTTTTATCAAAATCACCCTGTAAAAAAAAGCCACTCTATGTGAATATCACGCTGTGTCTTGCTCCTGTGCAGGAGAGTGTTTCAAAAAGGGCAGATGCTTGCAAATCTGTCAATGGGCAGAAAAGAATGAATGGTAGTGAGGGGCTGAGGAAAGAGTAAATTCAGAACAAGGGAAAATATTATCATGGTGAAAGCAGTTCAGGCAGTGGACTAATGTGTGAAGGAATGGAAGAATCTCTTGGCTGGACAAGACAAAAGATTTTTAGCTGGGGCTGGTCGTCATGTCAACACAAATCCTGCCGCTGCCGGGAAGTGAGGTTCTCAGGTGAGTAGCACCTGACCCTGCAAGCCCTGAACTCTACCCGAGCCACTTCCAGGGGCTAGATTTTTGCATCCTTGTGAAGCTGTCCATTTCCAAAAAAAGTGCAGAATTTACTACAAGGAAAAAAAAATGGGGCCCAAGTGCCATTCATAGGATGTATGGCAGCATTCTGTAATACATCAGTCCCACTTATAACATAATAGCTGTATAACTCATACAAGGCTCTGGCTCATGTGAGGCATAGAGGTCTACATTCCACAGGGGAGGAATAAGCAATGCAGTTACACACCCTGTAGCTGGGTAAGATTACAACACAAGCAGCAAGCTTTCCAGGCCTTAAATGCTGGAGGGAAGGACAAGGCATAGGAACAGCTTGATCCCTGATTTTTATGAGAGTTAGAGCATTTTCACTGCAGAACTGCAACAATTCTCTGCAAATCTCTCTGTGTATATGTGTGTGTGGTCAGCAGTAATTCTTAGTTGTCTTAGCAGTGAAAGTAAGGAATGAAGTGGTGACGGGAATTAAATTTGCATTCCTATTCTCTCAAGAGGTGATGCCATCAGTGTCAGTGAAGGGTGAGGTGAAATGAGATACATTCTCAGATGAGGAAAATTGCTACAGTTCAGATGAAATAAAGGAGGCTCTGCTCCTTTATACTGGCTCACTTTATATAATAGTGAACAAAAATATGAGGAAAATTTCATTGCTACAGACCAGGATTCTTTAAGGAATTCAGAGCTCTGAACCTGCAGTATGACAGCTCTTTTGCAGCTCTCAATTCACATGGTTAGGCAGACCAGAGTGACAAACTTCAGATCAGCCACAAAGTATGTACAATAAGAATCCAGTTCTTGATTTTTAAATTTTTTTCTGTAAGACCTGAATTCAAAGCTTTGGTCTTCCACTATGGCAGGTGATGAACATCACAAGAAGTTACAAGTGAACCTTTAAAATGCTTCAGCCTTCCAGCAAAAGCAACCTTTGCCTTGGAGACTCAGTATCAGACTTCAATAATTCATGCATTTTAAGCCCAGTAGAGACTGGTGTGACAATCTAAGCTAGACTGCTACATATAACAGGCCTTCAGACTTCCCTGAATTATTTCCCATTTCAAGTCCAAGAGCTATTGTCAAAGTAAAATACATATTTCAGAAAAATATCCAATCCCATTTTAAAATATCTAGTGACAGGTTATATTCTATAGTCCTTGGGAGAGATTTCTAATAGTTAATTACTCTAAAAAGAGGCAACTTCTTTCTTCTTTACATGTCAGACTTCGTCTTCTAGGATTTGGCTCTTTCTACCTCCCCACCTGCTAAAATAAAGGGTCCTGTATTCCCATATTTCTACTCCACAGAAAGTGATTAAATAAATGCTTAATTTTAATTTTCTGGAGCTAACCGGTACCTTTAGTCTCTCCTGATAAAACTGGATTATGACAGATGTATGTAAAACTGTCTCAGGGAAGATGAACAGAGAATAGTCAGTCACTGGCTCTCCCAGTGTAACAGCTGGGGGATATTGAAAAAAATTATCAGCCAGTACGCTCAAAATGGATCCAGGGAAATTCATTTTTAATGGGACCCAGTCAGGTGGTCTAAACCTTTTCTGCAGAACATATAAATAGTCTGAAAAACTCATTGGATGTGTTCTCCTTGCCCCTGTTCCTGCCAGTCCCACTGTTGCATGTACCTCCATTTGTCCATAGGTTTAGTTGTGTTGTGGGTCAGGTCCAAGCCTCAAATTGGGAAATGTTTAAATAATAGAAAATGAAAAAAAAAAAAAAAAAAGAAAAAGGATCAGTATCTTTAAGAGGATTAGTTCTAGCATTTTCCAAATGTTCAAAGTAGTACAAATAGCAGTGGAAAGAGACTCCTTTCCATGCTCAAAATTTCATGGCTCAGATCCAGCCCCCAAGATCTGAGTAGATGTTCCATCAGTGGGGAGTTTGAGGTACTGAGTAGGAAGTGAGAATTATGTGCCTTCACGGACATGAGCTACAGAGCCTGTCCACAAAGATAATGCTCATGACTTTTCTTCTGCAGCACAAGGCTGCCCCTGAGGATCCCCACAGGCAGACAGGATCTGTGCACAGGGAAGCAGGTATGAATACACCTGCATTGCAGCTGGCCAGAGTCAACATGAACAAGAGGAGAAGAATTACTTTTATTACTCTCCATTCCCAGCCTGGATCATTGGGAGGGTGGAGTAAAGCAACAGAGGTTAAAAACTAGAATGCCTACACTGGAATTAAGCCATAAGGTCTGACTGGACAGGGAGAGGAAGAGGGGGGTATGGATAATTGCACCCATAGGGCAATTAGAGTTACAAGGAGCAGTTCAGCTACACTTCAGTCCCAAGAGTGTGATTAATTGGCACTAACAACCCCTCTGGAGTTGCCTTATTGCTATTATGAAGACAAGTCTTTATTTTTTATTTTATTACTTTTTATTTATAAATGAAATATTTAAGTGCATGACTTTGATCGCCAGGATCTGCTAGTTAGTGCCGGCTTCAGCCACAAGGTGCCAAGATTAAAGATTCATCAAAGGCAAAGGATTAACCCACCCTGCTGGAATGCCAAATAGCTAGTCAGGAAGAGGATGCTGCATTAAAGCCCTGAGAAGTCCCTCTTTGCTTAGCTTGTTCTCTAGGGCTGTGGATTTGGAGTCTCCCCCTTCCCTCAGTCCCTGCTTAGCTCATATGCCCTTCTATACCTATAAATTGCCTAGGAGGAAGAGGACAATGACAACATTAAAAAATACAAATATTCTGCTAACATGGAGTATTCTCCTTTTAAAAAGAGGTAGTTGCAAAGGTTGCATCTCTAGTGCCTAGGATTGGGACCCAACCTCCTCTGTCTCAGTGTCATGTGGAGAAAGGGCTCAGATGAATTTGTGACTGGTGGTCTTTTCAAAAGCAGCCAGAAAGGAGACAGCAGAAACACCATCATCTCTCTTTAGGCGGAATCACCACACATCCACATTTTCCCCTAGAGACTTGCTCTGTTTCTGTGTAGAGATAGAATCTGAGGCTGCTGTATATTTGTCTGAGATTTCTGTACGCATTTTTTTTGGATATGCTCTGTGATATGGTCACACCGATTGTGGATCAATGCTGAGGTGAACAGCAAAGCTCCACAGCTGTACAGCAGTCCACGACAGAGGAATAGCCATCTGTTTAGCAGTCTAAATCTATAAATCCTTCTTCCTATCTTAGGACTGATGGTCTTGAAGACATTCATTTACATGCCAAGACTAATAAAATAGACTGGTAATTTTTTAGTCCTTCTGCTTATTCTCGGATATATTAAATCCTAATAGAAGAGTGTGTTTTGTGACTTTTGGAAGTCTAAACCATTGCCAGAGTCTCAAGTTGCAAATTTGAAGTTATTTTCCCTCTTTTACATATCCAACTGCTAAGTCTGAGCAAACACTAAATTGTTCCTATACCCCACTGCCCAAGGAGGGACCACTGGAAAGCAGAGCTGTGTAAGCATCCACTCCCTTCCAACAGGGCTCAGCAAACCAGTTAGTTCACTGTTCATTTAACGGAATCTGTCAACAGATTAAACAAATGGGGGAGGAGAGAATCTGCCTTGGACATACACAAGTTCATCCCAATAATCTTGGTCTGTCTGACTAGTACCTGTCCTCCTGCACTGCTGGGGCTCCTTCCAGGAGAGGATAAATACATCTACTTCTT